>NW_012267278.1:8419463-8461533 GCF_000151885.1 Dipodomys ordii | reverse complement strand
AGTCCAGACGTGGTGATCTATCCTATAACTCCTGTGTAGCTGTCAAGGTTCTTCTTAGAAAGAGAAGTAAGGGTGGGTGGCGGGCTGGCAGAGAGAAAAGGAATATTCTGGTACTATCCCTGTTAAAATGTAAGCAGTGGTGAAGCTTGACATCAATGATTCCCTGTTTTCAGTGGACATTGAATGCTGGGATAAATCCAACTTGAGGTTACATGATTGCATGGTGGAGATCCAAGGGCAGAGTTCCTACCTTTCCATTTTGTCTCCTGCAGAGTTTTGAAGAATAATGTAATTAGCACCTATGCTTTTTTCACTTAAGAAAATAAATAATGCATGTTGGCAAAAATGAACTTAAATTTCACAATTGTCCCCTAACGTGTTCTTTAAAAACCATTAAAAGAAAACTCCGACCCTAGTGAAGTTTCATACATGGTATTTGTCTGTCTTCTTTTTAATCTGGAACATCCCATGATTTCCTTCTTTTTCATTATTGAATTTTTTGAAGACCCTCTCCAAATGTTGCACATCCTTGATTTGTCTACTCTTTAGTTTTTAACATGTTATAAAGTAAATTAAGACCATGTGGCCTATGTCCCTTTTATTAGACAAGGATGTTTTAGAATACAGAATTTTGGTGAAAAACTCAGACATGGATAAAGCAGAGAAATATTCAACACTCAAGACAGATTCATTCTGTATGATCAAGGAAAAAACAAAGAACTGTTTCAATGAGGGAGTAATCACTTTCTTCAATTAGGAAGTAATCATTTATAATTTGTTGATAATTTTTCCATTTCAAAAACATTAAGTAAAATTTTTGCCAAGTAGTGTTTGGAGCACCATAACTACATTTGAAATAAAATGTAGTTCCAGATTTAAAGCATGATTTTAGTTTAGTTTTCTAACAAACACTGTATTGAGTGCATTTAGAATAAAATAACCTTTTATCACATTAATTATTAGTTGCACTAGTTAATAGCCAAACAGAGGATAAAGAGTTATTTTTATTTTATTCAATTTTTTTTCTTTCATAACATCTTTTGAGAGAGTCACTCTGGGCAGGAAATTAGCTACACATTTTTTAATCAGCTAGTAAAGCAGACATTAACATTAATTCAAATATATTCTCCTTCCATTTAAACAGGATGATGGCTTTCTAAAGTCAGTAAATGACATTTATCTGGTTTTTCCTACCTTAGGTTCTAAGAAGATGTAAAATAATAGCAGGTGTAGTTTCTGCTTGGGAAGACATTTTCTAACAGCATACCTAAGAGAAATACCACATTGGTATATAGGTTTTACTTCCTGCTTTTTGCTATACATTTACCTATCTACGTATTTACATGCATAGGTAAACCTTTAAGATTATTAAATTTTATTTTAGATGTTTTTATTATTCATGGCTTTAAAATCAACCATCTCGCTGTGTCTTCTGCAGAAATTGGTAGGCGCTTGATATATGCCTTTTGGACAAATGAACTCAAATTTGTTCTGTGCATATTGCTATTTTCAAATTGCTGTCACACATGGTCTGGGTGAATTTCATCTGCATTGAAATTTGGAGTAAGCTCTTGACAGATGACAGTGCGGGGCCCTGCAGGGTGAGAAGAGAAGGCGTGCCAGCCTGGTAGAAAATAATGTGACCTTAAGGTTGCCCTTGAAAGACAGCAGGGGTGTGTGGCTTGCACTGTCTCCCCAGCTCCTCCACACTGGGGTGGTGGGTCCCAGGATGCACATGAGATTGGAAACAATAACTACATTAGCATTCAGAGCCATCCACTCCAAAGCGTTGTCTCCTCCAATGCTGTCTGCAAATGGGAAATCTGGGGCATCTTTAGATGGTTTTATGATAATTAGAACACCACTTACACGCTCATTCTTCTCCAAAATGTTCCTCATGAAGTAACTACCTAACTCATTATACCATTTTTAAAGAAGAAAAAAAATCAAATTACTCCATTTCTTTGTTTGTATAGAAGTCTCACCCTGTAGCATATATTTGCATATATTTAGATAGAATGTATTCGGGCATTAAACAGTATTGGATCAGTTCCTTCACCCCTGTGAGATTGTATTCCTCATAAGAAGAGAGGGAATAAAAATGCCCACCATGTTTATCTCTCATGCTTGCTGAAAGACTGAAAGAATGAATGTGCATGCAAGTGCTGCATGATACACAGTTGCTGTGGCTGGTCTCTTCCACCCACGTGTATATATGACCTTCTCCTTCCTATCCCCGACACAGCCCGAGTATGGCCATCAAGAGTATACATCTTCAGCCTGGCACCAGTGGCTCACTCTTGTAATTCTAGCTCCTCAGGAGGCTAAGATCTGAGGATCGAAGTTCGAAGGTAATCTCGGCAGAAAAGCCTGAGATTCGTATCCCCAATGAATTACAAAAAGCCAGAAGTGGAGGTGTGGCTCAAGGGGTAGAGCTCCAGCTTTGAGTGGAAAAGGTAATGGACAGCTTCCAGGTCCTGAGTTCAAGCCTCAGTACTAGTAAAGAAGAAAAAGAAAAAAAAAGTGTTCTATGCCTTATCGAGGGGAAGGTAATGAGAAAATTATAAGATATAGAGTGTAGAATAAAGGAAATTCTACATTCAAGGAGACTGCTTTCACGAGGAGGTGAGTGGATGGGGGCGGGGCACAGTGATGAAGGCTGAGTGTTTAATCCTTTGGAGTCAGAAATTCACCCAAGAAAGGCCTGGGAAGCCAGAAAGTCAGGAGGGATGTTGCTCCACTGGCTTCCTAGAGGAGCTTTCCCATACTCTGCTCTCCCTGGCCTGCCTCAGCATTGCCCATGCCTGTCACGTGGTCCCGTATCCCTAGTCCAGTGATGGGGTGATGTAAGAATCGTGAATCCAGAACACAACACAACACAAACACAACTAAACAATAGCAACAAACAAGGTTCTGTTGCAAGTTGGTTGGGAGCTAATTTTGATATTTGCTCTGCTCTTCTGATCTTTATAGGGTCTGGTGGGGCAGAACTGGACTAGAGCAGGAAGAGATACAAAGACTCCTAACCTGTTCAAACACTGAAAAATGGAACAAAAACTCTCCCAGTCCTATTAAAGATGTAAGTCCTCTTGTGTCCATTTTAAGCATATCCTGTCTGTCCATCTGGCTGCCACCACATCTGTTCAAGCCACTCTCAACTGTAACTGGACAACTATGGCAAAGAATTCCCTATTCCCAGAGTTTGCCCTGAGACAGCTGAGTGCTTTGGGTGGAATTAACCCCACCCTCATCTCCAGGAAAATTCCTGGAGTCTTAAACCTATCCTGGCAGTTCTGACGGTTCCTAGTCTCTGTGTTCAAACCACAGGACCAGCACATACACACACACACGCGCGCGTGCGCGCGTGCATGCATATTGTATGCATGAAAAGGTTATAAAGCCAATTAAGAATTGCCAGAAAAAAACAAGTAATAGATCAATATGACCAAAGTCTATTATACTCATGAATGAAAATGTCATAATGAAATCCACACAGTATGCATTCTATATGTGCTAATAAAAACCCAGAAGGGAAATATAGGTTGATATATTTTAATAGCTGCAAATTATTCTCTTATGTGAATATCATACCTGCTTTTAAAACTTAACTTTGAGAGTTGATTGTATTGATTCTAATTTTCTAGATCAACCAAGGGGTCAGTGATCTCCAAAAATAATCCTAACTTTGATTATCCTCTATCTGAGTGAGAGAATTTCCTTTTATTTATGCTTGTTCAGTCTTTTGGTCTTCTCTTCTTCATCAGATTCAACCTCAGTTTGGCCAAGAGCTTATTTTTTGTTGTCAGTAAATTTGAATGTATCCCTGGAGTTACCCAAGGCCCCAGAAAGGCTTGGTCACTCTTTTCCCTTGGGCTGGATCATTTTTTTTTGTCCCGTGCTAGCTTCTGCTTGAATAGATCCAAATTGCCAAAACATCAGACTGTCATGAGTCATGAGATTACTACTAGCTTAGTTTAGTACTGCTCCTGGCCTAGGACTCCCACTGCCTGGCTTAACCCATTAGGTAGCCACCTGTTGACCTCTAGTTCCTGCATAGAAAAAGTCAGATTGTGCCACCCATCAGCCCACTACCCCCAATGAACAAGAATTCCTTCCATCCTCCCACTGACCCTGACCACACACCTTTTGAGAGCAGTTTTTTTTTCTTTATAGCTCAGCATTAAGGTGTAGAAGTTGGAATGACTGTGAGAGATCCCATTTTAACTCTGTGTAGGTCTCAGCCATTTTCCTCCAGGGGACTCTAGAACATATTGTCATCAGAGGTGACAGACGGATAAAGAGCCAGTCAGTATAGGAAAGTGGATTATGGAGTGAAGGAACCCTTCAGACGTGGTGAGAGGCAAACCTAAGAGAGAGGAGAGCTATATTTTCTGTTAAATGTTGACATAAGGTGAGACATCTAATACAATAACCTCTGAATAACCTCTCCCCTCCCACAGCTTGGATTTCTCTTCGCTGTCACTCACACATGGAGCGAGGGGAGCAGAGATGCATGGCATGGGGTCAGAATGTATTACAAAGGATCCAGTGCTGTAATGTGTAAGGGACCTTTTAGTTCTCTTCTGAAATGTTGCCATTTAAGAAAAGAAGTAACACAACAAAGGAAAACCTCTTGTGTCCATGTCTTGGAGTTCATTTCGCTTAGCATCATCTTATATGGTCATTTGTACCTAGCTGTTGAGCTATTCTGCTCATCTGCTAAGATTATCCTAGACATATACTAATTATTACAAATAAGGGAAACCATGGGACCTATGTTTCTTGGGTCTGGCTTACTTCACTTAATATGATTTTTTCCAAGTCTTTCCATTTCCTTACAAATATGGATGTTATCCTTTCTGATGGAAGCATAGAATTCCAGTGTGTGTGTGTGTGTGTGTGTGTGTGTGTGTGTGGTGTATGTATATATATATATATCATATTTTCTTGATCCATTCATCTACTGAGGGGCATTTGGGTTGCTTCCATATCTTATCTATGGTGAATAATGCTGCAATAAACATAGTTGTGCTGGTGGCTTTAGTATGGCTTTTTTGTGATCATTTGGGCAAATTCCCAGGAGTGGGATTTTTTTGTTTCTTTTGTATGTTCTTCCCCGTATGGTATAGCCCCTGTTATCACTGTATTTGATTTTGGTGCCCTGGTATTATATGTATGTATGTATATATATATATTTACTTGAATTAGGGAAGGGAAGGGGAAACAACAGAATGATGAGACAAAGGATGAAGGAGGAACCAAATGTAACAGCCATATACACAAGACAATATGTTGGAGATGATCTGTACAACTTGGGGGGGGGGCTTGGGGGAGAGGGAAAGTAGGAGAAAAATGAAGGAAGGGGTAACAAGTTTGACAAGCAATGTACTTATTACTTTACTTATACAACTGTAACCCCTCTGTATATCACTTTATAATAAAAAATTCAAAAATTCAAAAAATCTATTAAGCTAATAATACCTTCTAGCTTAAAAAGAAGTAACACCATCAAAAAGAAAATGTAGTGATGTATCTAAATATTCAAACACTGATTTTTCCTTTGGCAATAGAACTGATACATGTCTTTTTATCTAGTTCTTTCAAATATTCTGTCTTTTTTTTGGGGGGGGGTTCTGTCGTGGGGCCTGAACTCTGGGCCTGAGCTCTGTCCCTCAGCTCTTCAGCTCAAGGCTAGCGCTCTACCACTTGAGCCACAGCGCCACTTCTGGCTTTTTTTTTTTGCTTATGTGGTGCTGAGGAATTGAACCCAGGGCCTCAGGCATGCAAGGCAAGCGCTCTACCACTGAGCCACCTTCTCAGCCCCTGTTATTTTTTTTTTTATTTGTAGAATAGCAATGATGAAATCCTTCATGGGTAAGATTTTAGTGCCATATATTTATTAGTAGTACATAGTCATTGAATTAAGGGGTTTCATTATTTCATTTCTTCGCATTTATAGTATCCATTTCTACATATATAAAGTATTTAATCATTTTCACTCTTTTTATTACTCTTTTTTTTACTCCCTGCATCTTTTGTCGTCCTTCTTTCCTGGTAGTCTCCCTGGTACTTTCATGACTGTGTTTTCTCCAACCTTTATTCCATAAAGGAGAGAAACCATGTGGTTCTTTTCTTTGTGGGGCCGGCTTATTGCGTTTAACATTATGATCTCCAGTTTTAACCATTTCTCAACAAATGAAACAATTCTATTCTTCTTATTGGTTGTGTGGAACTCTGTTGTGCATATCTTTTTTGATGGGACACCAGGCTGATCACACAGTTTGGTTATTGTGAATAGTGTCATGATAAACATGGGTGTGCAGGTATCTCTGGTGCATCCTGACTTAAATTCCTTTGGACATATGCCCAGGAGTGGTATGACTGGATCATATATAATGCCTATTAATGTTTTTTTGAAAAACCTCCAGGCTTATTTCCATAGTGGTTAGATTAATTGATATTTACATTCAATAGTAAATAAGATTCTCTCCCTCCCCCTCCCCCCTCCTGCCCAATATTTATCGTTTGTTTTCTTAACAATAACAACTCTGATAGAATCTCAAAGTAGTTGTCCTTTTCTTTTCTGGATGGCCAAGGATGTTGAACATTTTTTCAAGTATTTATTTGTCATTTGTTAGCAGAAAAAGCAAGACACTGTTTGTGTTAACAGGCCTACTTCAAGTTAAATCTCTAAGTCCAGTTCCTATTGATGGTGACTTAAAGTAATCTTATCTTTATTTATGAACCACTTATTCATTAAGAGGCAAGTAAGGCTGGAGTTGAGGTGTGTCATATATATATATATATATGGATAGATAGATAAATAGATAGATAGATATAGATGTCCTTGAAAATGAAGACACACAGCCTCTATAAAAAGTTTAATGAAAAATGTCCAGCTAACAAATATACAAAGGATAGGATTGTATAATAGAATCGATTTGAATTAAAACTGTTAACTAGATTGGAAAAATAGAATATCAATTCTTGTAAATTAAAAAAACTACTAAAAACAAAATAAATAGGAATTACTATTCAGGGTCGAATAATTTATTAAACATAGTCACTGGAGCCTGCAAATACCAGGTAATTAAAATGCTCAAGTTGAGGTAGAAGACATTAATTTGAAAAACTTGTGGTCTTTAAGTTTGTTGGAAAATGCCACATTTAATAACTACAAATTAATCTTTGGCTTCACTACAGACTTAACCATATCATGTTGTTTCAGTCATTTCTTGCAATGCATAGATCTTTGGAGACTTTGAAACTTATCAAGCTTTCATTAGATTATACTATTTCAATGGCTAGATTTCAATTTGAATTTTATAAAAAGATATTAATTATATCAACAGAATTCAGTGTCTACATGATATCTACAGTCAGATGAAAAGCAAAACAATGTATCCTGTGGCATTAAGAGCAGGATTACTCAGAAAGCAGTGCATATTTAACTTCTACCCTCCAGAGTTTGTTGATCTGCATTAATCAGTGTTTCCTTAAATCTGGAATTCTCTCTCTTCTGGATACTTCTGAGTTTTGCAGCCACAATGGATAATTTGGATGAAATCTATCTGGAGGAAAAAATGTGTATAGATAACGAACACTGAACAATGAGAAACATTTCGGAGGAGTTAGCTTCCAATGGACAATCGGTAACTTCCATAGTAGAACCTGAGGAAAGAAAGGCTGCCAGGAGATGTGTGAATTGTTGGTGGAGTTATAATGCAAGTAGTTGGAAATATTTTGGAGTTTTTAGCTGTCTTTGTATTTACAGTTGTAGTTAGTTCCACTTGACAGTCTTATACAAGTCTATGAAATCCCCAGTTTTTACTTGTGGAAGGGGGAATGCAAAATTAAATGACCAAGTCTGTCCTCAAGATAAATAAAAGCCATGTTGCTATGGTGAAGTCAGATACACCTGTTTCAACATTCTGACACAAACCTTTATTCACGTCTCTGGATTAAAAAACACCACTTGAGTATAATACTTAAAAATGCCCGGAATGGAACAAACCTAATTTTCCTTTTTATTAGAAAAAAAGGTTAGCAATCTCAGATTAGTTTATATAAAATTGATGAAAAGTCAAATAACAATAGGTACTTGCACTTATTTTATGTATTTTTTGAGACACAAAGATGGAAAAGTAATTTGTGTGTGTGTGTGTGTGTGTGTGTGTGTGTGTGTGTGTGTCCATACTGGCTAGTGCTTGAGCCATGCCTCAAATTCTGGCTTTTTGCTGTTTAATTAAAGATACTCTCAGATTTGTCTGCCTGGGCTGGCTTCAAATTGTGAGGCTGAGGTGGCTGGATTGCAGGCTCCAGGAGAGGAGAGAACCTGCAACAGAGTGCCCTGGAGAGGCATAGAGGATTTTCTCTCACTCTTCATTGATGACTCAAGGCCCATGTTTGTGAGGAAAACATACACACTGGGAAAAACTACTGCAGAGGACAAAAAAAAATCTTTGGAGATTTCACAGGACCAAGAATAATTCTTTTCATCAGCCACCATGAATCAAGAGGATGTTGTATAGGGTGTTCAGAAGAGCAAATTGGATTTACGTGAAAGGCTGTAATTGACCCACCTTACGAATTTGAGAATCAAATTTGATTTGAGAATCAAATCTGAGAGGATCAAACTAAAAGGCTCCAGAATATTTGATCATGAGTTAAGAGAAAAATCCTCGCATTTCCTGGGAGTGAGATGGTCTGAGTAAAAATTTTCTCTTAAGATATAAGTCAGGTCTGTGTTTAGATGAGTTGATTAGTGATAATATGGAACGGACTAAAAGTGAAATGGAAAGCTATATTCTCTATTGAGGAGGTATCAAATTGACCAGAATGACCTTTGGAAGGTCCTTACTTGATCACAAAGTCAGAAATAGGAATGTAATGTTCAATCCAACTCACAAGATAATATGTAGAAGTAACTAAAATAAACTCGGATCATGGAGGAGAGCTGAGATCGCCCAGGTCAGCCAGGCCCTTACTTTCCCTTTCCTAATATCCTGTCAGCCCCTTGTCAGATTCGTCTTCATTAACACATATCAGAGGGCAAAAAGAGGTGACATTTCAATCTGTCAACTTCATTGCTCATTAGCAAATCACGCATAGGACACTAAGTAGGAGGATCAAAGGCTAACTTGAAGTTACAAGTTTTCTGTGGCTTTCACTGATCCCCATGTTATTAGCAGAGATTAAAAAAAAAGAATTCAGACTGCAAGTTCCATGGAAGGAATGCAATGGAAAGAATGCATGGTGAAAATCTGAAGAAGAGCTGGGAAGATAGAGTAGCTTTCTCTGGGAGTGACAGGAGCTACAGGCAGGAATAGGAGTGAACATGATTCTGTGCAGTGTTACATTCGGATGAACGTGATTAATAGACTTGGTGTGGTTGGAACTAAAAAAGGGATATTCTAGTCAATGACATTTAAAGTCCATATCAAATCTTGCTGGGCTGAGAGAGTTCAGAGAGGTTGGCTCTAAGGATGAGCTTTAATTCACCTGCAAGAAGTAGTGTGCGGATCTGTGTGTGGAACATATTTGAAGAAACTGAGACTATTTACAGTAGAAATAACACTTCTTCAGGCCAGCAAAGTGTACTCTTGATTAATTAGCTTTTCTGCTTCTTATGAGTTTTTATAAAAGATAAATCCTTTGGAGTTCAGTGTACCACATGTAAATTTAACTTTGGATTGATTTTTTTCCCTCGATACATCAGATATTATTTGATCATTACAGTCTTTTCAAAAAAGTACCCCATATGAAAATAAAGTCATGGGCACATCAACTATCAAGTTAAATAGTTTGTGTGAAAGAACTGAGGAACTAACAATGGTTTGCTTTCATAATGAAAATAACTATTATTACTAAGGTTTATATGTATAACACAAGAATTTTATCTTCTCCCTTCTGTACATCAGAATTTGAAGAAACTTTACATTTTCATTGTTGTGAAATTTAATCCACCCATCAATCCACCCATATTTTTAGATTTCCTTTTTAAAGTGATCTTATAGTATATTAGGTTAGACTATAATCTTGTGGAAGGTATTGCAATATTCACATACTGCTGCAGACTTTATAAATGACATTGCAACACAACTTTTAATTTTTAGAACATGACTATAGGAAAATATGAAATATGTTTCCATTTTATAGGTGAGCAATCTGACTTTAGGTCTAGGCACATATCTACTAGGCCATTTCCCTATTTCTTTTTTTTTTTAATTTTTTTTTTTTGGGTCCGGTCGTGAGGCCTGTACTCTGGGCCTGGGCACTGTCACTCACCTCTTCAGCTCAAGGCTAGGGCTCTACCACTTGAACCACAGCGCCACTTCCGGCTTTTTTCTTTTTGTTTATGTGGTGCTGAGGAATCGAACCCAGGGCCTCAGGCATGCAAGGCAAGCGCTCTACCACTGAGCCACCTTCCCAGCCCCTCCCTACTTCTTTTTAATACTGTAATATTAGGGATAGATGCAATCTTGTTTCTTGCCATAGGACTTACAGTACAATTAAGGAATCATAGCAAATCACACAATGACAAGAATATGCAGGATCAAATCTAATGAAGCAGAATTTCAAGTAAGAGGCAGAAAAACTCCTTTTTCTTTTTTTTTGGGTGGGGGGGTCCGGTCGTGGGGTCTGAACTCTGGGCTTAGGCACTGTCCCTCAGCTCTTCAGCTGGAGGCTAGCATTCTTCTCTTGAGCCACAGCACCACTTCCGGCTTTTTTCTTTTTGCTTATGCGGTGCTGAGGAATCGAACCCAGGGCCTCATGCATGCAAGGCAAGCGCTCTACCACTGAGCCACCTTTCCAGCCCCATGGCAGAGACACTCTTTAGAATTGGTGTAGGCATTAAAGGAGAGATAGCTGGATTTAAAATGGCTATATAAAGCAGATATTTCTGGGCACACGTGGCTCACGTCTGTAATCCTAGCTACTTAGGAGGCTGAGATCTGAGGACTGCGATTCAAAGCCAGCCCAGGGCAGAAATGTCTGTGAGACTCGAATCCCCAATTAACCACCAGAAAACGTGAAGTGGCGCTGTGGCTCAAGTGGCAGAACGCTCGCCTTGAGCTGAAGAGCTCAGGGCAGCACCCAGGTCCACAGTTCAAGCCCCCTAACTGGCCAAAAATAAAATATAAAAAAGCAGATTTTTCCTTTAACAAATTGAAGCCCCACTTTGTAAAATGCTCAGCTATTGTAAGGGGTTGTATAGCTACCTAGTATTTCATCGATAGTTTTTGATCTGTAACAGCCTCTGTAGGCAGCTGCAGCAGACGTTGCAGTTACCAGTCTCGAGGATATCATTTTTTTTTAATAAATTCAGTAGGCTTGGAAGTCATACATTCATGAACTGATATATTAGCAGAATATATGTTTAGTTGCACATATTTCATATTCTGATTGTTAATAAAATCCTTGATCATCATCTGCTATAGAAAAGATAAGCACATATTTGGCCACCACACACCTTTAAAAATTTAATTCTTCATGCCTTCTAAGCCTATTTTGAGCTATATGCATAATTAAAAATTCAAGAAGGTGATATTTAAAACTACTCGCAGGTGGTCTAGACCTTTAGGATATCAATCACAATCAGAATATGCTTGAAAAAAGGCATGGTTGAGAAGAAGCTAAAACCAGGTTTAAGGTGCAATTATTTAAGGCTTTTAAACTAAGGGCGATCTTATGCTAATTTTACACCAACATATTAAACATATATAATATGTTTATATTATATATGTTTATATATATATAATATGTTTAGAATATGATAGTGAAAACAGAAGTCTTCCAAATTTTGGTAAATTTACACCCAAGAGTCTGGGTTTTAAGATACCATTCTTAGAACCATGGTGGATGTCTTTATGCCAGATTTTGAATATAGATTGTCCAGTGTTTTAAAGTGCACATTAAAAAACTCATGTCAATCACTCCTTTGGAAGTTACATATAAAAGGCTGAAGCTAAGAAGAACTTTGCCAAGTCATATCCCTGTTCCAGTCAGTTCCATGCTTCCTTCCCAGTTCTTTCACGTGCAATGAATGTCTATACCAGGCTTCACCATCTTTCAAGAATGGCCTCTTAAAGATTCTGAGAAATGCCATGTTGATGTTTGGCTATTGTAATTTTCAAATGATATTTTTGCATATAGTATAAGTTAAGATAATCTCTTATGCATTTACAAATACACATATTTACATATACACTGAATAATTTTATTCTGGATTTGAACTAACATAATTTGTCATAAGAAAAGATTTTATTGTCCATTGTTCTTTGCACATATTCATTCCTTCCATCATGTCCACATTCTTCTCCATCCTTCCCCTTTTCTAACATGTTGTTATGGGTTTTACTAGGCTATATTTATATATGTGTGTGTGTGTGGTTGTGTGTGTGTACACGTGCACATGTGCATACAACATACTTCAATTCTCTTTGTCCCTCAGTAGTTTCTTCTTTCTCCCTTTCCTTCCCACAGTATCTCTTTTACATTTATGTCTCACTACCATCATCTTCTTGTTCCTCCTCCTTTTCCTTTTCCTCATCATTTTTCATCTTATTCTGAAAATGTGGAAGAACATGTGATAATTGCTTTTTTGAGCTTGGCTTATCCCTTTCAACATTATAATCTTCAATTCTATTTTCTTGTAAATGACATAGTTTTATTTTTCTTTATGGTGGAGTAATATTGAATTGTACATATATATATTATGGTTTCATATTTTCTTTAGTCATTCATTGGTGTTTGGATACCAATGGCTGATTCTATAGTATGGCTGTTGTGAAGAGAGCTGCAATAAACATGGGTGTGCAGATATCTTTCTTTTTTTTCATCGGTCATGGGGCTTGAACTCTGGGTTTGGGTGCTGTCTCTGCGTTCTTCAGCTCAAGGCGAGAACTCTACTGCTTGAGCCACAGAGCCACTTCTGGTTTTCTAGTGGTGTATTGAAGATAAGAATCTCATGGACTTTCCTGCCTTGGCTGACTTTGAACTGTGATCCTCAGATCTCAGCCTCCTGAGTAGCTAGGATTACAGGTGTGAGCCACCATCACCCAGCTTGATTTTTTTTATATTGATTTATTCTCCACTGGCTACATGTCCAAGAATGGTACAGCAATGTCATAGGGAATATCTATGTTCAGGGTTTTATTGTGGGGGGGAACCTCCAACTGATTTCCATAGTGGTTGTGCTAGTTGATGTTCCCCTCAACTCTGTATGTGGATGTCTTTTTCCTTGCATCTCACAGGATTTGTTTTGCTGTTTTCTTGAAGATTGCCATTCTGACTGGGGTGAGATGGAATCTTAGTGAAGGTTTGATCTGCATTTCCTTTGTGGCTAATGATATTGAATATTTTTCTATGTACTGATCAACCATTTGTACTTCTTCCATGGAGAGCTGTTCATTCAACTTCTTTCCCATTGATTAACTGAATTATTTTTACTTTCGCTGCTTACTTTTTTGAGCTTTTGGTATATTCTGGGTATGAATCCTTTATTCATTGAGTGTTTATCTAAGATGTTCTTGCATTCTGCAGCGTGTGTCTTGATTCTAGTAATTGTTTCTTTTGATGTGAAGAATCAATAGAGACAAGTAAGGTCTCTTGATATCCCATCAACCAGTGAATTGTATTAACTAGTAGATCTGCACATATTCTACACAGCAGAAGTTAACTTTTATAATGACCTTGGGGTACAGCAAATGCTTTGCAAATAATTAAGGAAAATGAAATCATGTTTGCAAATCCAGTGTACAATTTACTGTGTACTATTTTGTTGAAATTTGACATTATGGCATCAGAATAATTAGAATATAAGAAGACAAAGGTCATAGTAGAAATTTAATATACATTCACTTATTATTGCTGTGTGATAGGCTCTAGGAAGACAATGATGAATGTTAGTTTATCTCTTCAAGAAATTCAGTTGTAGGAGCTAGAGATTCACAAGGTTACTATAAAATGTAACAAGGCTCTAATGTACATACATACACAAAAGCAATCATAATGTAAGGATGATTAGTCTCCCTGGGGAGTCAAAGATCTGTCACTGAGGAGGTGAAATTTATATTTCTCATTAAAGAACGGGTAAGATTTTTTTTTCAGCTAAATAGAAATTTTCCTATCATGTCTCAGAAAATGATTTTCATGTATTTTGTGTCTCTATTTTTCTCCCCTCTCCTCATTTCTGGGACTTATGGTGGATAGTAAAAGATAGAGTCTAATTTGAGTGAAGAAAATTGCTTTTATTTTATTTATTTTTCTTCCTCAAGACTAGCACTCTACACTTGAGCCAGAGTTCTTCTGGCTTTTTTTTTGTCAGTTGTGGGGCCTGAACTTGGGGCCTGGGCGCTGTTCCTCAGCTCTTCAGCTCAAGGCTAGAGCTCTACCAGTTGAGTCACGTGCTACTTCCAGCTTTTTCTGTTGATGTGGTGCTGAGGAATTGAACCCAGAGCCTCATGCATGCAAGACAAGCACTCTACCACTGAGCCACCTTCCCAGCCCAGCTTTGATTTTATTTTTATAATTTTATTTTTAAGAGATTCTTTTCCATTGTTGTTTGTGTATCAGAGTAGACACTGGAGTAAAATGGAAACCTTGCCACCTTGAGTTGAGTAGGCAGACGTCAGAACTAAAACATGTATGGATCTGGAAGAAGCCATTGCATTGCTTAAACATCAATTTTCATCCGGGCACTGGTAGCTAATGCTTGTAATAGCTACTCAAGAGGCTGAGATCTGAGGATTGCAGTTTGAAGCCAGCCCGGGCAGTAAAATCCATGAGATCCTCCAATTAACCACAAAAAAGCTAAAAGTGGAGCTGTGACTCAGGTGGTAGAGTGCTAGCCATGAGCATAAAGAAGCTCAGGGACAGAGTCCAGGCCCTTCGTTAAGCCCCCAAACTGGAACATACACAAAACTCTATCTTCATTATACTCTTTCTTTGTACTCTTCTTGATATTTCCTGGTCCTTCATCTTCTGCAATGGACAGAATGTTTAGTAAAGCAGAACCACCTTCCACAATCATAAAGGTCACAGGCTCATCAGACTCATTTACTTCTCAAGTCATCTTCCTGCTTGTAAATGATTATGTGGACAGTTGTTCATTTTATGTGATGCCACCCAGAGCCACAAAACATTGTCATAGTGCAGGGCAGGCCAGGCAGACTTTCCAGTCAGTTACAAATCAGAATGAGCCAGGCCTCATCCTGTCTCTCATCAATAATTACATAAACCAATGATTAGCCAACTTCCCTCTCACACATTACTCTACCAATGGAAAGAAACTAACAATATCTAACTAAAATTTGTATTGATTATTTGTGTGAATGGAATGATGAACTCAACACTGGACTGGGTACATTCTCCAGGATTCTTGGACAAGTCGTGTAGTCTTGTTAGGCTTTATATCGTCTATAGTGTAGGGGTTAAATACTTTTCTAGTTCTAAAATAAAAAGGATATTTCTTTCAAAATATTTTTGCCAACACCTTTATACAGAAACACATTTGCTCATGCTTTTTAATTGTACAAAGAGCATTCACTTGATTCTACTAAAAAATCTCAACGCTCAAAGCATTATAAACTGATTTGTTGAATGGTAACTCCTTTGTACAACTACTTAAATATAATAAAATTATAATTAAAAATTTCAAAGTATTAGTCTCAAATATTACACTAAATGTGTTTTTTTTTGAAAAAATATGTAACTCTAAAAAAGCTTTTGAAGTATAAAAAGGGAAACACCAAAATCTCTGTTTATGCTTCTTTCCCTACCCTTGATAAACACATAATGGAAGCAATATAGGTAGTCTTCTACTATTGTAGAAAGTAATTGAGGTTCACTTTTGATGCACATGACTGAATGACATCTGAAGACAGTCTTTAGTTCATAGACACAGATCTAGCTGGTTCACTTTCCAATATTTCCAGGAGAAAATTTAATTCCATATTTACATGTATATGCAAGAAAAGCTTCCCTTGTTTGCTACCTAAATATGTTTACTAAATGGTTGCTAGACAGTTGTTAAGTTTATTAAACAGAATCCCCACAAAAGAATTTTAGCCCTAATAATAGCATCAAAAAAACCACCCAAATTATATCTATAGTTTTTCTGTTAATGACATGGGCTAAAATTCCATTTTACCAAGGTCGAGCATCATGGTAGTAATGAAAATATCTAAAATTTAAAAGTTCATCAAGCAGTTAAATATATTTGGCAATAATTGGTATGGACATTCTATTTATGGCTACAGAATGTTTCCTGGCAATTAAAAAGAGAGTAAATTTATATTCATTCACACAGGATAAAAAAGTCAATTAGAAAAAAATTCTAGCTTCCAAGTTTTTTTTAAAATTATGAAGATACTGTACAGAGAGGTTACAATTACATGGGCAAGGTAATGAGTACATTTCTTATCAAGCATTGTTGCCTCCTCCTTTGTTTCTCCTTCCCATCTCCCACCCTCCACTCCCTGTCCCCAGCCAAAGTTGTAAAGTTCATTTTTTTTGACATAATGACTTGTACATTCATTGTTGCAGTGGGTCCACCTGTATCCCTAGTTAAATGATTTGTTTTTTTCCCTTCCCCTCTACAAATTATACCAACATCAAATACAGTGAAAGCAGGGGTTATACCTTGGGAGAGGGACATATAAAGCAACATAGAAATCATCTTGTAAATATGTTAGAAACAATTGCATGAAAGGAAAAAAAAACATTTGAATACTTATCTTGGGATTCATTCCTGTAACATCAACTTATCTGACCTTTTCTGCTTGACCTAGACATATACTAGTTAGTGCAAATAAGGGAAAGCATAGGACCTATGTTTCTTTGGGCCTGGCTTACTTCACTTAATATAATTTTTTCCAAGCCTTTCCATTTCCTAACAAATGGGCAATGTCATTCTTTCTGATGGAGATATAGAATTCCATTGTGTATATATGTCACATTTTCTTGATCCATTCATCTACTGAGGGACATCTGGGTTGGTTCCATATCTTAGCTATGGTAAATAATGCTGCAATAAACATAGTTGTCCGGGTAGCTTCAGTGTGGTCTTGTTTGTAAACATTTGGGTAAATGCCCAAAAGTGTGATTGCTGGGTCATAGGGGAGCTCTATGTGGAGTCTTTTGAGGAACCTCCATACTACTTTCCAAAGGGGTTGAACAAGTTTACACTCCCACCAACAATGCAGTAAGGTTCCCTTCTGTCCACATCCCCTCCAGCATCTGTTGTTATTAGAGTTCTTGATTATAGCCATTCTAACTGGGGTGAGGTGGTATCTCAATGGTGTTTTGATTTGCATTTGTTTTATAGCTAGAGAGGTTGAGCATTTCTTCATGTGTCTATTGGCCTTCTTTGTTTTCCCTTTAGAGAAGTTTCTCTTTAAGTCTTTAGCCCACTTATTTATTGGGCAGTTGTTTCTTTGAGGATTTGTTGTTGGGGGATTTAATTTTTTGAGTTCCAGGTATATTTTAGATATGAGACCCTTGTCTGTTGTATGGCTAGTGAAGATCTCCCAATCTGTGGGCTTTCTATTGACAGAGTTTGTTTTGATGGTAATGACAGATGCACATCAAAGAGGTATCAGAGATTGCCTCTCCAGGTTCAGCCTGGGGTTGCTAACAGGAATTACAAAGGGCACTTTCACTGTGTATTTTAGAAACTTTTGTGTTGTGTTTTATGTTTCTTATGATAAGCATACATTACCTAAAAATCTAAAATAAGGGCCAGGCATGATGGTGTATGTCTATGATCCCAGCTATTCAGGGATAGAGGTAATTCATGAAGGTACAAGTTAGTGTCTGTTTGTACTCAGGTATTAATATCTGGTTTAGGTTGGTTTAGAATATGGGATAATTATGGTTTTCACCACATGATTTTAATTAAAAATGTTTTAAATTAATGTAGATTTAAAGGTTGAGTACTATTTATAACTATATTCCAGAAAGGAGAATCAGGAATAAAAGTTCTTTTGTATATTTATACACATCACACAAGCATATAGATACGCTTTTATGCTTTAGTGACTCAGATATTATAAAAGAATGTTCAGTGTAATAGTTGAATTTTCTGCCTGTTCTTACATGAGTAACACAAGTGTTTATTTGAATTATAAAATAACCAATGAGAAAGACTATTCAGAAAATGGAGAATTCTACCTTTGTGTACTTTCTTCCTAGTTTTTTTCTCCTTCCCAAGAAGTAACTAATGTCAAAAATTTAGGTATTTTTTCCAAATACCTTTTCTAAGCATTTATAGTGTGCATACTAAAACATTTATTTCTAAAGAAATTGATACTACTATACATGTTATCATTTCCCTTGCTTAGTTGTATTTAAGCCTAATAATCTGGTGGAGCTTTTCACATCAATGCAAAAATTGATTCTTGATCCTTTGTCATGACTAGCTTCATAGTGATAACTTATTCTTCGCTTCTGTATTGCTAGAGATTTAGCTTCCTTCACCCTTGTTTTTATGTTTACCAACAATGCAATGATAAATGTCCTTCTTTGGATAGCTAAACAGTAAGTACCAGTGTGGGATAATTTCCTAGAAATGGAATTTCTGGGTCAAAAAATCTGCACATGTCCAAGTTTGAAGGAATCTGAGAAATTGGCTTCATCAGAACCTCCTGATGTGGTCCTTGAGTGCAGATCGCTGACATTTGCCTCCTCCGTTAGCCTGCATTACTCTCCCTAATGGAGATGGATTATATGAGTCTGTGATGAAAGTTTAGCATGCTTAGTATCTTTAGAACTCAGGGATTTGTAACTTGAATCCTTTGCCACTCAACTCTAGGGACAGGTGCACAAACAGATGAAAGAGTAGTGTTGAGATTACATGGCAGATAGTGCTGTTCACTGACATTTCCCACCCGTCTTTGGTTTTAATGGTCATTTCTAAGTACTTACTTTTCATACATGCAAGCCTATTGCTACCAGTACTATGATTTTACTTTTAATAGGCTATTTCTAATGCAAATATGTTTCATTGACTTGTGATTTTTGTTCAGTAATTATTTAGAGATTCAAATCATGACTGAACTGTGAATTACATAATGCACAAAAGTTAAATTATTGTTGGGAGAAAATCTCATATTGTTTATTAACTTAAAGAAATTCTATGTGGAAAGACTTTTGTATACAAAAGTATAAATTATTTGTATTCTTGATGCTTACTTTCCCTCTATTTTTAAAGTAGTATCTATCTGTACAAGGTTAGAATACTGTATGCACAACTTGTATAGATAGCATACTATGTTGATAATAATGTTTATTCTTTAGTTATTTAGGATCTTTATAGAGGACTGTTGAGTTGATGATCCTATTCAATTTCCCCTTCACATTAGGGGTATCTTTGATAAGTTAGTACAACTAATTAGTTCACCATATTAATAAGGGAAATAATTTAAAAAATTCCTTCCTGAGATTAATGGCTGGCCATGCTCTAGAGAGTTATCAAGTATGGTCCCAGATTTATTCAATCAGTTCCTAATAATAATAAATAAGTAGATTCTTACCTGAAAAGATTCATAGTATAGAGAAAAAGGACAGAATTTTAGAAAGACATCCCTAAGTTCAAACCTCAGCTCTGTTACCTACATATGTAGATATGTAGCCTTAAATTATTTACTCTCTAAGACTGTTTTTCACATTTTAAAACTAAAACACCTATAAAATATTATAGGTATTAAATTATATGAAATAGGACATGTTGAATACATGGTATTCTCTTGGCACATGGGTCTTAATAAGTGGAAGCTATTTTTACTACTAACCACGGCTTCATTTTTAATTCAAAGATCAAAATATGAGTATTAACTTCAGCCACAGGTCCTCTCTATTGAAAAGAATGATTATTTAATTTATTTTTTGCCAGTTCTGGGGCTTTAACTTAGGGCCTAGTTGCTGTTCCTGAGCTTTTTTTTTTTTTTTTTTTTGGCTCCAGTCGTGGGGCCTGAACTCTGGGCCTGGGCACTGTCCCTCAGCTCTTCAGCTCAAGGCTAGCACTCTACTACTTGAGCCACAGTGCCACTTCCGGCTTTTTTTCTTTTTGCTTATGTGGTGCTGAGGAATCGAACCCAGGGCCTCAAGCATGCAAGGCAAGCGCTCTACCACTGAGCCAACTTCCCAGCCCCTTCCTGAGCGTTTTTTTTCTCAAGGCTAGTGCTCTACTTGAGCCACAGCTTCACTTCTGGCATTTTGTTTTGGTAGTTAAATGGAGATAAGAGTCTCATTGACTTTCCTGCCCAGGCTAGCTTTGAACTCCGATCTTCAGATCTCATACCTCTGAATAGCTAGGATTTACAGGCATGAACCACTGGTGCCCAACAAAATAATTATTTTTGATAGGTTGACTATTTTGTTTTATTAGGTCAGCTTTCCAAATGATGAATCCATATTCCCACATCAAAGATACAATTAAATTATGGCATGTACGTTTAATATTAAATATATACACTTTAGTGACTGCCTAGAATTGTCAGAAAATATGTTAGACTAAACATGAGTTATACTAAATGCAGTAAACATTTTGTATTTTGAGGTATTAGAATATAATCAATGAGCCTGGCTCTGGTGGCTCATGCCTATAATCATAGCTACTTAGGAGGCTGAGATCTGAAGATTGCAGTTTGAAACCAGTCCAAGCAGGAAAGTCTATAAGACTCTTATCTACAATTAATCACAGAAAAAGCCAGAAGTGGTGCTGTGGCTCAAGTAGTACAGTGTTAGTCTTGAGCAAAAGGAGCCCAAGGACAGCACACAGTTCAAGCTCTAGGACTGGCAACAAAAAAAGGATATAATCAAAGACCACAGAAAGACATTCCTGAGTTCAAATCTCAGATCTGTTGCCTACAAGATATGCAGTCTTAAATTAATTACTTGGTTAATTTAGCTGCTCTCAGAGAGTTGTAGAATTTATTTCTAGTAAATCCTATTTGACTCATTTACATTTGTAAATAACTTTTTGCTTAAGCATGATTTTTCCATTATTAAAACCACTAACTTGTGACAAACTAGCCAAGCTGACATTAAGAAGCAATGTTAATGCTGCTCCCTTGTTGTTGGTTGATGTATGATATCCCCTTATTGTGAGTAGAGCTTTTTAGTTGAGGTACCTGTTTGACATCTAATTATTGAAAAAATTAGCAAATCCTTATTAAACAGCTGCTTTTTAACAATTTGTTGACTTGTGTGAAATATCGAACAACTCCATTCTTTGCCTAGAAGATTAAACTTGTTCAATCTGGCTTGTACGGCAGGCTTAATTTTAATATGTAATCATTCAGGTAAATAGATCCTAGAGACTGGTGGTATTTAAAATAATTTATATTATACATGGGGAAACATATTCACATTTAATACTAGTAAAAATTCGTGAGCCTGAGCTACACTATGTGGTTCTGCAAACTATGTTAATATCATTCTGCCTATACTCCATTTTTTGCAGATGAATTTAAAAGACTTTAGCAGCAATATTCAGCAGATATACATATACAAATAGTTGTGGATAAATGTAAAACTAATGAAAAGAGCTATCATTCTTTCAAAGACATTTATACCCAAATTAAAGTAGCCATAGTATTTGTATGAATAAAATTACTAATATGAGTGATACAAGCACATTTGATGTATGGCAACCTCTTCTACACATACTTTTGAAACTATGTGGATTTAAAAGGCAAAGAGCAGAGAATCTGAGATGCCAAAATATTGCCCTTACTACTGATAAGGTTGGTATTGGGGTAGACTGTCCATATCCACAGGATAATGGGCTTTCTAAGCATGGACTCCAGCAGTAAGCGGATTTACCCTCTTAATCACAGACAGCAATAGAGCACTAGAGGGAGGAACTTTATTTGTAATTTTCCCCCATGCAAGATTATGTGGTGACAATCTAAACAGCATCTGAAACAAATGAGCTCTAATCTTGCTGGAGCAATAAAACAAGAAAAGACTAACGGCCAATAGATACATGAAGAAATGCTCAACATTGCTGGCCATAAAAGAAATGCAAATCAAAACTACATTGAGATTCCACCTCAATTCTACCCAGTTAGAATGGCCATTATCAAGAAAGCTAATAACAACAGATGCTGGAGGGGATGTGGCCAAAAGGGAACACTACTATACTGTTGGTGGTAGTGTAAACTTGTTCAACCACTCTGGAAAGCAGTGTGTAGATTCCTCAAAAAACTAAACATAGAGCTCCCCTATGATCTAGCAACTCCACTTCTGGGCATTTTCCCAAATGATCACAAATAAGATAACACTAAAGCTACCAGCACAACCATGTTCATTGCAGTATTATTTACTATAGCTAAGATATGGAACCAACCCAAATGCCTCTCAGTAGATGAATGAATCAAAAAAATATGGTATATATACACAATGTAATTCTATGCTTCCATCAAAAAGAATGACATCACCCCATTAATAAGGAAATGGAAAGACTTGAAAAAATCATATTAATTGAAGTAGGCTGGACCCAAAGAAACATAGATTCCATGGTTTCCCTCATTTACAATAATTAGTATGTATCTAGGATAGTCCTAGAAGAAGATTACAGTACCTAAATAGCTATGTACATATGACCATATAAGATAATGATAACCATAAAGAATTCCAAGATACTGAAACAAGAGCTTTTTCTTTTTTGTTGTTGTTTTTAATGTACTATGAGATTTCTTTTTTCTTTCTTTTTTGGGGGAGGGGGGTCTGGTCATGGGGCCTGGGCACTGCCCCTCAGCTCTTCAGCTCAAGGCTAGCACTCTACCACTTGAGCCACAGCGCCACTTCCGGCTTTTTTCTTTTTCTTATGTGGTGCTGAGGAATCGAACCCAGGGCTTCATGCATGCAAGGCAAGCGCTCTACCACTGAGCCACCTTCCCAGCCCCAAGCTTTCTTTTTTCTTTTGTGCCCCCCCACCATGGTTGATTCCCTGTTGTCACTGTATTTGATTTTGGTGTCCTGGGTATTGTATATATGTTTATCTGAATTAGGGAAGGAAAAGGAAACAACAAAATGGTGAGACAAAGGACAAGGGGTAAACCAATGTAACAGTGATATCTACAAGATAACGTATTAGACATGAACTGTACAACTTGAGGGGGGGTTGGGAGGGAGGGAAAGTTGGAGAAAAATGAGGGAGAGGGTAACAAGTTTGACAAGGAATGTACTCACTACCTTACATATGTAACTGTATCCCTTCTGTGTATCACCTTGACAAAAAAATTAAATTAAAAAAAGAGAAAAGACTTCTATCTATTTATCTATGGGAAAATAGTTACAGAAAGAGTTCTGGTGTATTGTGTTATGTTATATGAAAAATATAAAATATCAGGAAAAAGAAAGAGAAATATGATGTTCCCCAAAAGATTTCCCAGATATGGCTCAATCCATTCTACTGGAGAACATGAGCAGCTGATCCAGCACTGCTATGTGAGACCTATTTTACAGATGGATCTTGAATTAATAAAAACAATTCTAAATTTAAATGTAAACATACAGCGAGATTGCAATCCAAAGTTTAAAAAATAGCCACCTATAGCCAATGTCAATGCTTCATGTCTGTAATCCTAGCAACTCAAGAGGCCAAGATACGAGGTTTGAGGTTCAAAGACAACCCAGGCAATAAAGTCCATGAGACTCTTATCTCCAATTAACTACCAATTGCCAAAAAGTAGAGCTGTGGTCAAGTCATAGAGCACTATCCTTGAGAGGAAAAAAAAAAAAAGCAAAAAATCTCAGGGAAATCGCCCAGTCCCTGAGTTTAAGTCCCCAGGATTGGTACACACAAAAAAATAGTAACCTTTAGCCGATGGCTCACACCAGAAGGCTGAGATCTGAGTATTGCAGTTCAAACCCAGCCCAGGCAGCAAAGTCCATGAGACACGTATCTCCAATTAACTACAAAAAAACTGGAAGTGACTTTGTGGCTCAAGAGGTAGAGCGCTAGTCTTGAGCTGAAGAGCTGAGGGACAGCGCCCAGGCCCAGAGTTCAACCCCCACAACTGACCAAAAACAAACAAACAAACAAAACAACCCCCCCCAGAAATCTATTTGTGAAAAAGCCAGCATGAACTTCATTGAATGGTAGAAAAATATATTCTTTAAGTCTTACTTAGTCCAAGGCCAAAAGCTGGATGCACTAGAAATTTTCAAATTCCATTAATATGGTGTTTTCCAAGACATAAAGGTATTCTGATTTTTGGTCAAGACACCACTGTTTGAGAGGACCCACAAATGACAGTTTTTATCTGGTTTCAGTATAATTGAGGAACTAATTAGGCAGGAGTCATGCTGAGGAAATTTGTCTCTGCCTACACACTGGGTCCTTTCTGTGTTACTAAGATGCTCTACCATGCCACCATTTGAGCACTAGATTCTATCCTTGGCCACAACTCCAACACTCTTCTTTTTTGCTTCTGTAACACTAATTTCTCACTCTCACTCTCAACATTCCGATGATCTTTAAAAATTTCAACTCTTCTCCATCCTCCTTCCCCTCCAGTCACACGCTCATGTATCACCTGTAACAAAAGTCTTTGAAGAGCTGCCTGCTCTTGCTGTCTCCACTTCTGCTCTACCTCTTGAGCATGTGACAGTGTTGTGTGAGCTCACGAGGCTTGTATTTGTTGAGCTCCCTAATGACTGACATTGCTAAAGCTGACTACCAGGTCTTAATTTTCATCTTTTCTGATCCACCATCAATTTACCCATTCACCTTCTTTTAAGGAGGGAAGGTGACTGGGTCAAGTAATTGTTCTGTTTTTGTGGGGGGTTTTCCTTTGTGTGTGTGTGTTGGGGGGTGTTGCTGTTTTCTCTCCTTTACTGCTACTTCTCAGCTTCTTTTGCTAGTTTGTCTCTGAATCTGAAGCTTCTTTAGTAACATGTGGTATTTTGCATATACATTTTTGTCTTGTCTATTCTTTAATCTATGATTCAAAACCATCAAAGATGAATAGAATTATAAAAAAATCCATTTACAATTTATAGTCCCTTTACTCTGATTTCAAATGATCCTGGAAAATGTGTTGGAAAACTGGGACAATATAATTCTCATCCTCACAGCAAATCCCACTCTGGAACTCTCATTACAGAACAGTAAATATTAGAAATTCACAGTAAGGGTTCATCTAACCTGATCTAGAAAATGCTTTCTGATCATTGGATGCCCACATACAATGCAATTTGATCCAGGTGAAAGAACATACTGGGAGCCAACTCAATGTAGACCCTCAGTGTAGACCCTGAACGACTCACTTTGAGCCCCAAACTTGAGGTCAGGAACCCAATGTCTGGGTGAGGAAATGAGAGTTGCTACTGTTACCCCATCACAGACCAGCAGTAAAATAGTGCTGCAGAGGCAACTATGAATTTTATTTATGTCATTTTTTCCTTATTACCCATTTTAAGAAGGCTACTGAGCTCTAAAGGTCATCTACTTATAAGTAAAAGGAGAATGCAGAGATAGTAACAAAGTTAGCCCAATTCACTCACGTAGCTCACACTTACTTAATGCTTTCTGTGATCCAGACAGTGTGATAGGGCACAGATATGCAGTGGCAAGTAAATTAAATAGGATGTCTGTCCTGTTTTAATGACATTTATGGCTTATGGTGGAGGAAACAAATAATTAGGCAAATAAATAGGACTTGCAAACTGAAGTAGGTACCTCAAAGAAAAGATGTAGCATATTAAGACAGGTAATATAGCAAGAGGATTTAACAAATTGGGAGGACATGAAAAGCCTTTCTAGAGAGAGATTTAACTGAGAGCCAGGGCTTGTTGCCTGCTGAAGATCTGTCTATATTCCTTGAAGAAGGAATTGTTCATATAGCTACCCTCCTGTAATTGCCAGTCTCTCTAGGAAATCAATACTATTAGTGATTGAAGAAAACCAAATTGTGTCTTTATTATCTAGGCTGGTCCAGGCCTGGGAGAATGAGACTTCAGAATACTGGGTTGAGGAGAGATAAAAGCATTACTTTGGCTTTCTCATCTTAATTGACTCAGGTTTTCTTAGCCTCATCTCAATTTTATTTCTTTAATTATTTTTCAAAACTTTCTTTTCCACTGAAATACAAGCCACACAGAAACAGACTTTACCTTTTGTTCACAACTATTTTGGTAGCAGTTTTTGCCCCATAGAAGATACTTTGTAAACATGGTTGAATGAGAAGAATGAATAAGCCCAGAGAGGACAGGATTCAGGCCGACATGAACATAGGCCAGGTCATTTCCCTTGAATTCTCCTTTCCCCAATTTCTCTTTGTGATGGATTTAACCTCAGACTTGTGGTGAGATGGATATAGTCGTTGTGATTTCTCACTGGTGACACTTTGAACCCCTCAGGGATAAAGAGGTTTCCCAGAAGTGCTTAGCAAATCTGACACAAATCCATACAGTGAAGAGGTTTGTATTAAATCAATTGAGAAAATGGGTAGCAAGAAGGAAGAACAATATAGAAAATCCTCATGAGGAGTTTTGCTGAAAAACAGACCAGAAAACAATGGGAGCTTAGAGGAGGAGTGGATTTAATAAGAGTATTTTTGATGTGATGACTCAGTGTATTTTTCATACTGCTGGAAGGAGTATCAGGTAATTTTAGGAAGAAAAAGCAAGTAATTGCAGAAGATCTTGAATGGATAGAAGAGATACAATCCAGTACATGATGAAGGTAGTGGCCTTCTCCAATGATAGGAGGAAGGCAGAATTCATGGCTACATTAATGGTTATTAGGTTGGATGGTGGGATAAACAGATACTTTTCATATTGTTTCTAATTTCCTAGTCAAAGCAAAAGCAAGATGTTTGGTTGAACAGGAGAATGGACAAGAAGATATTGAAGTTTCAAAATTGAATGTATGAAGTGTTGTCTCAGAAAGAGTGAATTTTCTAGGACTGTTGAGCCACACTGAAGGCCTGCTCTGGAATTTTAGTTATGAGTGGCATTTACTTTCTTGTGGTTAAGCAAATGATTTGGGTTAACCTCGAACCCATGTCTTACCAGTTGAGTTTGTATAGAAAAGAAGAACATGGGGTATGTTTGTAAACAAAGGATTTGGGTGCTGGAATATGGATTCTAAGCAAGGAAGACATGTGAGCCCCTGAAGGAGATGCTGGGCTGTGTGAATTGGTGAAGGCCATAGATCCCAGCTCCTGTAGAGTCAGAGAATTGCATGTGTGCTAGAGTAAGGAGGCTGCAGAGAGGGATGGGCTGAGGTCTTAATGTTTGGGCTTCTTTGTAGAAGGAAAAACTACCTAGCTACTCAGGAGGCTGAGATCTGAGTTCAAAGCCAGCCCGGGCAGGAAAGTTGCTGAGACTCTAATCGCCAATTAACTGCCAGAAAACCAGAAGTGGCGCTGTGGCTTAAGTGGTAGAGTGTTCTCCTTGAGTTGAAGAGCCCAGAGTTCAAGCCCCATGACCAAAAAAAAAAATTTAAATTTAAATGTTACTTATAGATTAGCAAATCAATATGTATTAATTTTATGAATAAATTTATCTTCAACATTTAGATATGAATTTTAAACATATCTCCTAAAAATCAGAAAAAAATACATGTAAGTGATTACAATGTTAAACTTGTTTCATTTATATTATTTTGAGGTAGCAAAGTTATGAGTTTTCTTTCTTTTTTATCTTTGTATTTCTATCTTTTCAAGATGATTAACTAATTCATACTTAAAATGGGCAATGTTTGATCAGTTAAACATTCCTTTTTTTTCCTTTGTGAAAATAGTTTTTATTCTTTTCTTTGTACCTAGTGTTTGAAATTTTCACAAGCTTGAACTTGTCCTGGGCACTGTCCCCGAGCTTTTGTAATCAAGGCTAGTGCTCTACTACTTTGAGCCACACACAGTTCCATTTCCAGTTTTCTGCTGGTTAATTGGAGATAGTCTCCTGGACTTTCCAGTCTGGGCTGGCATTGAACCATTAACTTCAGATCTCAGCCTCCTCGAAATGAACTCCAAAAAATGGAAATGAGTTTTTTAAAATTGTACTATTTTTATTCTACTATTTCTTTGGTTTGTTCTCTTTTGTTGCTGTCTTTGAGTTCTGTATTTTGTGTTTTGTATATAAATTTATCTGATTTGGGGAGGGGAAGTACAGAAAATATGGAACAAAGGGTGAACCAATTCAGCAGTGATATTCCTAGACACTATGTTAGAAATGAACTATACAACTTGGGAGTGAGGGCGGTTTGGATGGGAAAAACTGTCAGAAAATGAGGGAGAGATAACACTGTTCAGAAAGAAATGGACTCATTACCTGACTTATGTAACTTTAAGCCCTCTGTACATCACCTTTACAATAAAATTACAAAAAAAGGAAGCAAGCACAACCATGTTTATCGCAGCGTTATTTACCACAGCTAAGATATGGAACTAACACTAATGCCCCCCCAGTAGATGAAAGGATCAAGAAAATGTCACACACACACACACACACACACACACACACACACACACACACACACACACACACACACTGGAATTCTATGCCTCCATCAGAAAGAATGACACTGCCTCATTTGTTAGGAAATGGAAAGACTTGGAAAAAATTATATTAAGTGAAGTAAGCCAGGCCCAAAGAAACATAGGTCCCATGGTTTCCCTTACTTGCAAAGACTAGTACATGTCTAGGACAAGCAGAGAAGGTCAAAGGTTATGTACAAATGACCACATGAGATAATGTTAAGCAAAATGTACCCCAAGACAGGGACACATGTATTTTTTTTTCTTGCTAGTGTTTCTAATGCACTCATATTGCACTGTGATTCTTTTGTTTCTTTTGTATGTTCTTCCTCCATGTTATAACCCCTGTTTTCACTGGATTTGATGCTGCTGTCCTGAGTCTTGTATATACATTTTTGTAATTTGAGGAGGGGAAGAGATATTGTGGAACATTTAAATGGGGATGCAAGCTGACCCATTGTGACAACAAGATGTACAGGATACTATGTTGAAAACAAACTTTACAATGTCGGGGTGGGAGGGGTGGGAGGAGTTGGGGAGGTGGGGAAGGAAGTGATGGTAGGGGGAAAACAAAGGAGGAGGTAACAATGCTTGCTATGAAATGCACTCATGTAATGGTAACCCCTCTGTACAACATTTTATATCTATCTATCTATCTATCTATCTATCTATCTATCTATCTATCTATCTATCTATCTATCTATCTATCTATCTATCTATCTATCTATCTATATCCATCCATCCATCCATCCATCCATCTATCTATCTATCTATCTATCTATCTATCTATCTATCTATCTGAAGCAGGATGGTGCTAGCTTCCTGTATCCTTTATGCCACAAGATGGCACCAACACAGAGAGTCTGGATGAGGATCTGAGATCTGTGTGATGGCGATGAAGTATTCTGCGGCAGAGAAGCCACCTCTAATCTTCAGCTAAGCAGTTTTACAGGCTCATACAGAAGCCAACAGCTGTACCTTAAGTTCAAAGTCTTATTCCCAAGTGGAACTAAGGAGATGAATGAGAAACAGTCTTGTAGCAATCTCCCACAAGACAGGAATAAGAAATTCTCTGGATGGCTCCTTACCATTTTTTTTTCCCTATAAGAAATTCCTGGACCTTTTGGCAAGACTAGTCAGATTGCAGTCAGTTCTTTCCTGTGTGACTTATGTGGAGAGATGTAAGGTCACCAGGCATCATATAAGCCATTTTCCTCCCAGGCCCAGGCTTTTACCTCAGACCAAAGACTATACCTCAGAGGCTCATTATAGTCAATGTTCAGCTGCTACTTGTAAGAAACACTACAAGCCAAGTTTTTCCTGTCTCTCCCCTCATTCTTCTCTCTTTGTTTGGGTGTTTCTTTATATTCAAGGATATTTACTTCCACCAAGTATTTCTCATAGCTCTTTCTTGCCAGTCACTGTTTACTCTGTTAGCTATTATACTTCTTTGTATATAGCAGAGATATCTAAAGGGCAAGGTGGTTATTTTGAAGTGGGCTCTTTCTCTCCCAGGACATTGGGGTGATCCATTGTTTGGCTTTTCAGTATTTACCTTGCTTTCTAATTGGTTATTTGGGTAACTTCTAGAACAAACCATTTTTTAGAGATTGTTTTGTATAGTTTCAAGTGATTGTAGTTTTTTTTTGGGGGGGTGGTTGTTGGTCATGGGGCTTGAACTCTGGACCTGGGCTCAGCTCTTCAGTTCAAGGCAAGTGCTCTGCCACTTTAGCCACAGCGTGGCCTCTGGTTTTCTGAGTGGTTTATTGGAGATAAGAATCTCATGGACTTTTCCTGCCTGATCTGGCTTTGAACCATGATCCTCAGAGCTCAGCTTCCTGAGTAGGTAGGATTACAGGCATGAGCCACTGGCACCTGGCTGATTGTAGCTTTAATAGTTACCTATTAACACCTTTTCATTTGTATGAAAAATAGAAAAAATATATTTATTTATTGAAATATATAAAATTGCCATTTTAGAAAGCCAAAGCGATCAAACTAAGTCAGTTTTAGATTTGAATAGAACATTTTATAAGCAGTCATAGAGGTATTAGCAAAACCAATATCCATAAATTTATTAAAATTAAGTTTAAAAATGAATCATACCCTATTCATTTCACCATTTATTTATTTATTTAGCCGGTCATGGGGCCGTTCTCAGCTTGGGTGCTGTCCCTCAGCTCTTCAGTTCAAGGCTAGCACTCTACCACTTGAGCCACAGTGCCAATTCCAGCTTTTTCTGCTTATGTGGTGCTGAGGAATCGAACCCAGGACCTCATACATTCAAGGCAAGCACTCTACCACTGAGCCAGCTTCCCAGCCTCTCACCTTTTATTTTTAAATAAGCATGCTTCATACTTTTTGTATGAAATTCAGAATATGATAATAATGGCTTTTCACAGACTCAACTTGCTCCAAATACTATACTTAGTCTCCAAACTGTTAAAACAGTTAAGACTGTTAAAACAGTCTTCAGGCGCAACTTTAATTAACTCGTGTCATTGAAGCAATTAAAAAAAATAGTGTTCTTTCTTACTCAAAACGTGACTCCAGGTTGGGCCATGGGAGAAGGGGTAGAAGAATGAAAGGAGAAAGGGGTAAAATGAAGGCAAGAATGAGTTGTATATACCACAGAATGAGAAAAATAATGGAAGGGTTAGTCAAAGGAGGTGAAGATGTTGCAGGTATGACATAGGTCAAGGTGCATTGTATATATAAACTGCTTTGTTAAGTACCAAAAAATTTAACACATAACTCAAAGAGTTAAGAAAAGTGAGGTAGAGGTGGTTTGGGAGGGTGGGTCAGAATATGAAAGAGATGACACTGATCAATACACACTGTATTCGTAAGCTGCTTTGTTGAGTGGCAACTCCTTTGTACAATTACTTAAAGAAAAAGAAAATATTTTTTAAACATAGGGATCCAACCACCCTTTCGCTTCTCTGGTTTTCTATGAATGGACTGTCACACTGGGGGCTGAGATACACCCTTCGTAGAAATCAGTAGTGGAGAATATGACATGGTGGTAAGGACACTGGTGTTGTTTCTCTAACTGTTGTCCATCTAATTGACCACATCTTCATTGACAATGGAACTTCAACCAGGATGTCATTTGTGGCAGAGTGCACACTGAAAGCAAATAAGAGAAGCGAGAGAGACGATGAGATCCTTGCAAATGAAGATATCAAGGGTCTGAGAGTGCAGGGTGTTGGAAAGATCATCTGTGAGCCATCATGAAAAGTGATGACAGAATTTAGCTGTGGAAAAATCTTCAGTGAGCAAAATAGAAGGATTGGAGTTCTGCAGACTATTGTAATAGGATGAAATAGAGAATTATATCTGTTTATGCTATTACCTCATAGATTGGCTGTTGAGGAATGAGGGAGAGCTAATGGAGTAGGGAGAGTACCTACCTATCAACATTGCCAGTGCGGCAGGTGAAAATGTCAATTAATCATGTTTACATTCATTTATGTAATTGTGAAGATTAAAATGTTAATTCGAATCCGGGATAATTTTGTGAATTGTTGGTTTATTATGTAATTACATCATTTTCTATTTTTCTTGATTCTTATGGGCAGTTTTATACATAATAGTCAAAATTAGTTGTCTGGAGTGTGTGTGTGTGTGTGTGTGTGTGTGTGAGTGTGTGTGTGAAGGAATTTGTTATAGGGATTTAAGTTTGTGTCATTGTGGGAGCTAAGTCATCTCTATATATCTGTTGTGATTTTGTCAGATGCTGGAGTTTGAAGTCCCCGGGGCAAGCAGTAGGGACACACTAGAAGGTGGGACAGAACTAAAATAAAGCAGAGCCACAAGAAAAATCTGGAGTATGCTGGGATGAACAGAAGTCTTGGTCAGTTCTCATACAGTGTTAGCATTAGATGATGCATGGGCAAAGGCTTCCACAGTGGAAATAGACTCATACTCTGAGATTTGAGAAAGAATGCAACAACACTTAGGCAAATCTTGAGGCCCTCTCAACTTTCATGCCTTAGGTGCCTTTCTTTCTCCACTCAAGTCCTGGCCCTGTTTCAGATCTACAGTTTTTATTAGCATACACTAATACAAGGGAGGCAAGGTTCATTGTGATAAATCTATACCATTTCAGATCTTGTTGCTCTCAGAAGCTAGAACCTTTATCAGGGCCCTGGAATTACAGTAATCACCTTATCCAGAAATTAAAAGCCATGAGAAAGGAATCAAGAGATGGAGCCACAATTGGAGTTCCTGAGGAAGAAGGACCATGGCAATCTTGTCAACAAAGGAAGCAGCCAATATGTGATGAAGGACAGAAGCTGCAACATTACTACTGCTTTACACCCAACAATCACCCAAGAATCTCTCTGCTGTCTACTCTGAAGGAAACTTAGGAAAGAAGATTCTGGGAAATGTAATTCAACCCAGCCTACTTCGCACGTCACAAAGCCATTAGTGGGCCAGAACTATTCTATTTTAATTCATCTGCTTTTTTTTTTTGCTTAAGGGTTTAGGGAAGTTTTTGGAATTTGACTAAATAGTTCACCTAAAAGAATATATGGCAGAATGAAAATTGTTCTTTACTTGTAAGGAAGCTACTTTCTTCAATAGTGCATCAGACAAAAAATCTTAAATTTAATTTTATTGTCAAGGTGATGTATAGAGGGGTTACAATCATATGTGTAAGGTAGTGGGTATATTTCTTGTCAAACAATGTTTTCTCCCACTTTCCGTCTCCTGGTGTCCACTCCCCCAAGTTCATTTCCAATCATCAGAAAAAGTTAAATGGCAGTAGAGGTGAGGTTCCTCTGCTAAAGGAAGGAACAAGATAGCTAGACTGGAGAATGACTGCTAAGGGTTAACTAATGTATAAAATTCAAGTTTGTAAATAGTAAGAAGAATATTTTTTAATGATATATTGAAACAACGTTTAGTCCTTGAAGTTTTTAGAAAACAAATCTTGGTTCCTACCTATACCCTCATACTGAAGTCCAATCACTCATGAGTCACAAATTTAAATGCAAAGAAGTAAAATCATAAAATTATCATAGATGAACATTTTTCTAGACAAGTTATGACTGTGTAAACCTTTCACTGTGTCAATTTAAAGCTTTATACAATTAAAAATAATATATACAATGTTAACTGATAGATAACAATCCAGAAAAACACCTTGAAATAAAACAAGGCAGATAAAATAGATTATCCTTAATAAGTATTAAAGATGATATGCTTTTTAAAATCAGCAACTAGAGAAAGAGTGACTAAGGACATAACAAATTGGCAATTCCCAAAAGATTAAAATACATTAGTACTGTAGGCTTCATTATTAACAAAGTAAAAGTCTTACAAAGAAATAGGTAATAGACAAACATTCAATATCATTTCCAGTGGTCAGATTGGCAGCAATGAAAACATTGATGGAGCTTATTTTTAACAGTAAACCTGGTAAAGTAAATTAATTTGATCATACATTCTCTTGGGAGCAAATAATAACACGCTTTTGAGGGTCACTTAGATAATGTATATCAATATTTTAATAAAGCAGTCCTTTTGTCTGAAAAACTTCATATCTAGCAACTTACCTCAAAGAAACATTTGTACCAGTTCTTCCACTTAACATGTTAGAGGTTGTTTATGGTGGTTTTGTTTAAAATAGCACCAAAAGAAAAATCATATCCATCAACTTCTACCTGTACCCAACATAATCCCATGTAGCCATTTAAAATTCTACTTATTGACATGAAAACATTTATCACATATCAGGAAATGAAAAATAGATTGCATAAAACCATCCACCATATGCAAACTTGTATATGCAATTTTCATGTGCTATACACGTGGAGAGATAGAAGGATACTTACAAAGTTAGAAGTGCTTGTTGGAGTAAAAGACTGTCAAGTGCCATTTGCTTTTTGCAATTGTGCTCATTTTCTTGTCTTTATATTGAACAGTGAATACCTGTAATTTTTACAAAGAGCCACACACATTATTTTCATTTCATGTGAAAATATAACTTCATAGAAAGATTTTTTTAGTTTCCTTCGGCAGATTTTCAAAACTATAGATACACTTTGGGGACAAGTAACATCTCTATCGGGCCATTTATATCATTTCCTGGGATTGTATATATTCAATTCTTACCGCCTTCAAAGAAAATATGACCTGTCATAAACACCAAATGTACAAAGGCAGGGTAGATTCTCCATGAAAGAGCATCAAAAATAGATTCTGATTTGCCTGTCACTATCATGAAAAGTAAAATCGAAAGATTACTTGGTTTTTAACTTCAGACATCTGATATCAATTGGGCACAATCCATCTCTCAGTTTAGGGTGGCTATCCTTCCGTCTGCTTTCAGGCATAATCCCTTTAAAAACATTCTTAACGGTTTCCAGAGTTTGGTCTTTTTCCAATTTTCAAGGCATAAGCCTTTGGGAAAACTTTAGATCTAATCTTCCCATAGTGCCTTCCCTTTTCCTAAAAGAACAGAGTATTTCTTCACATGTGTTTTTTCCTTTTGTGGTTATCATTTATCACTTTAGGCTTTCAACCACAAATTCACCCAGTATTTTGTAAACTACTTTTTGTCAAATTTTTTTTGGCAGTGTATTGGGAATTCTTAAAATAGTTTTATAGATTGGGACAACCTTAAAAACAATAGAAAAAAAAAGATTTGGAATTATTAAGAATGAGCCAGCCATTAATTTTAGGGAGGTAAATAATAAGCAAAAAGTATTAGAGGTAAATGACATGGTTCTTTGACTAGTGAATCATGTTATAAAATAGTGAATTCATGTCATATGAAAAATAAGCTGCGTTTAAATCAAGGAGAAATCCTAAGTACAGCCTGACTAATTTTAATAAGGCTTTGGAATCTCCTTCAGCACCACTACCATTAACTCACTGCATGGTGGTCATGTCTATAAGCTATGTTACGATTAAACTAGACTGAACCACTGGTAGTGGGTCTAGAACAAATGGAAAGATCACCCATTAAGAATTGCTGCCCAGGAGCCTCTCAAAATCTGGTTTTATTTGCTAGCTCTGACCTGGATGAAGAAATTGAGATTTCATCACATCTGCTCATGACACTAAATTAGCTGGTTGGTGCACATAACATCTCCTAGGATATCCTTGATATATTTGAGAATGGGTTATGGACCCCATTGCAAAAGAGTTCACACAAGGACTAAAGCTAAGTCAGATAGCTCGGGGATGTAGAAAATCAACACAAATGCATCCAAGTTTGGAGAGTCATATCCATCAAGTGAGTGCAAGGCAAAAATGTAGTTTTATGAAACTACAAGGCAATAGTTCAACATACCCAGAGAGTCATTCATCCTTGATTTTTGGCACTGGTTTCTGTATTCTTACTTTGGTGCAGAATGGGAATGAACCTTGAAAGATGATTCAAGTTGATTTAAAGGCAAAATATATGTCCTTTGAGAAAAGCTAAGAATTGAGCTTTACTTGGATTAAAGACTGAGAAGATATCTTTGCAAAAATGTTCATTGTATCAAGAAAATTTGGCTAGACTTTGAAGGAAACCATGAAGCTAAAAACAAAACTACTTATACAGGCCAAAAAGATGACTGAAGTGTTTTTGCTATTTGAGATCAATTAATTGAAGAAGCCATTTGTTTGGGCTTGTTTAGATTCCTAAAAAAGAATCTTTTGTTTCTAAACAACTCCTAAACCAGAAGTCAGAAGATGAATTGTAACTCAGGTTCATTCTAACCTGAGATTCTAGCAAATAATTTATTTCTTATTACATGTAAGATACAAAACTTTTAAATTGAAATGTAATGCCTACTAAAGTATACCTATAGGTAATACTGTTTCATCAAAACATTTGGTTCAGTAGCTACCCGTTGATTACCTATAATGTTTAAGGCTTTGTAATATTGATTTTGTGATATAAAAATTTGTAAATTCATGGTTACATCCTTATAGGAGCTTACAATTTTCAAGAGAACATAGGGTATATACATACATATACATATATTTATATATATGAGTACAAATGTATCAAAGCATTATGTATCTCATTATAGGACATTAACTAATGATATTAGAATATATCAAAAAACACTGACTTCTTGAATGACACTAGTCACTTACTAGCAAATTCTTGTATTTACTCTGTCCCAGTTGTTAATGTCTTTGCATAAAGTAACTCAGGTAAAGTGCACAATAAATTCATGAGTCTGAAGTTTATAGCTGATAAATGAAAGAATCAAAATGAAAATGTATGGCAGTTGGTCAGTCTGGGAAACTGCTAGGGATTTTGATAAAGAAAGTTGGAATAAGATAAGGAAAGAAATGGCATTTCTGACAGAGCTCATGGAGAGAAGAGGGTGATGTTAAGAAAATCATTAGAAAATGAATATTAGCCTGCACATGCTATGTGGTTGGGGAACCAAGGCAAGAATAAAAAGACAGGTGGGCCAGGTGCTGGTGGCTCATGCCTGTAATCCTAGCTACTCAGAAGCCTGAGATCTGAGGCCTGTAGTTTGAAGCCAGCCTGGATAGGAAACCCCATGAGACTCTTATCTCCAATTAACCACCAAGAAGTTGGAAGTGGAGCTGTGACTCAAATGGTAGAGCACTAAGCTTGAGCAAAAAAAGCTCAAGTGTGTGTGTGTGTGTGTACATGTGCGTGTGCACGCGCGCGCACGCACACACCCACACACCCACACACCCACACACACGTGGGTCTTTGATGCCAGTGCAAAGTTTGGACTATAGAAGCAAATACTAGAGAATTAAGACATTGTACAATGTACAATCATTTTTTAAAATGAATTTGGTAAGGAAAGCCTTCTGATGAACTAAGAAGAGGGAAAAGGTCTGAAGACTGAGTTATTAATCAGTTACAATTAAGATGATAGAGATTTATATAATCCATAGTTACTTAAGTATTTTATGATTTCTTTAAGAATGGGGCATGTCATATTGATTTATGGTGGAGGTAGAGCGGGTTGGGTAAGGAGGATTCCCAGGCCACATCCAGGAATAGCAGGACAGAGTGCAGTGTCAGGGTGGGGATTGCCAGCGTGAATGTCAGCGAATGGTCCTCCTCACCCTGTGCCTTAATGCCTGGAAGACCTATGGGTCCTTTTATGTAAAGTTAAGCTGTCTCTGAAGCTAACCCCAGGGAAACAGTACATAGGAACATGACTGACTATACTGATAATATTACCAAATATGGGCTCAGAGGAATTGGAATTGAAAGGAAGCTTGCTGCTGAGTGTCTCGGAGTAGAGTTTATGTTTCCTGGGCTGTGAGAGTTATGTGAATTATCTCAAATGAGAACCATACAATGTTCTTCATCAACTCTAGAACACTTGTTAAATAAAATCTTTAGAAAGTGTTGCATGCCAATCTGAATGTTGTCAGAAACTTTAAACATGGGATTTTAGCCTATCAGTAGAAAACTAAATTTGAACAAGGTTCTTTATCTTTAGCCCTCTTTTGAATACTTCACTATGATGAAAGGAAAATCTCCCATTTCCTAGCATAATTAAAATCCTATATCTTTCACAAACTGTTCTTCTTTAGATTAGATGGCAATATCAGATAAAATTTGGACATGTACCATGCACGACAATTTCTCCAACAGAAACTTTTGAGCTCTTTGAACTTTATTAAATTCAAAGTTCAAAGGACTCTTTTTTGTTAATAAGGCATTTGAAAACAGCTATGTAATAGCAACGCTATTGATTTGTGTACTTGATTTGAAAGAGAAAAGTCTATCTAGTGTGGAGGAGGGGAGGACTGATTTGGCTAATGAATAAACATTTAGACAAGTATCTTAAATTAGTCAATTCCCTCCTCCCACTGTAAACAAAGTTGTAGCTGCTTCATTGGTTCTTGTTCCTTAGCATTTGGGTAGTGTTGAAAGGTGTTATTCAATAGCAGCAGGGGGCATTAGCTGTTCCCTTGATGCCAGATTTGGCTCACCTGATGAAATATAAAAACATAATCCAAGTTCTAGGGCAATAACATATAGAGCTTGCCAAGCATGACTCAAAGTTTCCACATCTTTAATGACTGTTGAGGGCACCGGTAGTAATATTCTATGTTTAGAGGCTAACACATGCCAAATGGTTGTAATTTGCATTATCTTCCAAAGGAAAAATGCTTTGTAATGAACCTTTCACTTCTAGAACTATATAGTCTATGTCCTTACAGTAATAGGTTTGATGATAAAATGTAGCCAAGTAGCAAAGAAAGAGTAGAAGAGGGACAGTGAATTTCTGTGCATGTGCCATTTGTCTCTAAAATGCTGACAGTTGACTTGTTCCCCTGAACTTTTTCAATTTGTGCCATTTTATGGGGATATAGGTGCAGCCTAAAAAGGTATAGAAATTATACAATATTATTTTTTGTTTCTAAGGTGAAATTTTGAGAGATGGTAATAGTGCTGAACCTACAGCTTTGCCTCAGTTTCTGGGACTATTCTGCTTCCTCTGGTAGAGTGTGAAGTTCCATACACTCACTCTAATTCTACACATAATTGCTCTCTTTAATCTTCTTCTGATGACAGATCAAAAGAAATGTCATAGTTGAGAGCCTCTGACTCATGCTTGTAATCCTAACCTATCAGGAAGCTGAGATCTGAGGATCACAATTCAAAACCAGTCCAGGCAGAAAACTGTGAGACTTATCTCCAATCAACCACCACAAAGCTGGGAGGGTAGCTCTGGCTCAAGTTGCAGGGCAATAGCCTTGAACAACAAAAACAAAAATAAAAATAAAAAGGAATGTCTTATTGGCACTTAAATTTTATTCCTCTCATTGCCCAAGACTGTAAACATATTTTCCTGACCTCATTTCATTATTTTATATTTGTACCTTTATTCCTTTTCATAGGGAGTTGTTTCGTACCTAAAAATTATTTGTAAAAATATTAACCATACATTTTTTTTTTGGTTTTTGGAGACAAAGTTTGACCAGTAGCTCAGAGTGGCCTTCTTCCCACCATCTTCCTGTTGTCCCCTCACAAATTGCTGGAATCACAGGTACTTGTCATTATACCTGGGTAACCCTACTTTTAGAATTGTACGCTACCAGAATGGAGCCTATTTATTTCTGCATACTGAGTGTTGAACACAGTGTCCACTAAATATCAAGCATTCAATAAGTATTTGCTACCAAACATGTGACAACTCCTGCCTTCTAATTTCTATATTACAGTCTATCACTACTAATTGGTATATATTGAATTTATGGAAGTGTAAATCAGTATGTCTTATCTTCCAACAAGTATGTTTCTGAAACTCACATAAAAATTTCATCTCCACTTTTAAGATTATTTGAGAGTTCAACACAATTTGCAAGTGTAATCAAGGATGGTGTGGGTGAAAGCAGATGAAGGCTCACTTCCAAGCTGCTCCTTACAATCTGCTCATTGTATTTTACCTCTTTTGTCTGTCTGAGACTTCTTACCCAAATATTAGAAGAGTAGTAGTTCCTGTATATAAGATTATTGTGAGAATTAAATAAGAATACATGCAAATGATTTAGTTCACTGAACAGAGTATATATATGTAATCAAAAAATGTAATCTTAGGACTAATAATAATGATTATATAATAGTAGTTTCTCTAAGTTTCTGTCTTCATCTATTAAATGAAAAGAATGATGCCTACCTCCCATGATTATTGCCTCCTATATATGAAACATGGAGTGAGTCACAGTTAAAAATAAAAATTAAGCCAGGTGCCAGTAGCTCATGCCTGTAATCCTAGCTACTCGGGAGGGTGAGGCTACAGCTCAAAGACAATCTGGGCAGGAAAGTCTGTGTGACTTTGATCTCTAATTAGCCACCCAAAAGCCAAAAGTAGAGCTGTGGCTAAGTGGCAGAGCATTAGCCTTAAGCACAAAAACTCAATGACAGTGCCCAGGCCCTGAGTTCAAGCCCCAGTTCAGTATACAGAGAGAGATGGGGGGAGAAGGGGGGAGAGATAGCGGGAGGTGGAGAGAGAGAGAAAGAGAGAGGAGAGAGATTTCTATATGCTGGCCTTCTTGCGAAAGAGAAATGAACCTTTGGAATAATTACCTCCTTCCAAACAGAATAATTAAAATAAAATCTGCCCATCTTTTTCTGCCATTGGAGTCAAGTTTAGGAAGTCTAGACCCACTCTAAACTTAAAAAAATACTCACCAATTTTTAATTTATAAAGTTCTCTACTATTCTACTTCTATAATTTAACCTACTTACTACTTCAGCTGAATATCTTACCAGGCAAGTTGTTAGGTGTCCAGCTGACTATCAAAGTGTTCTGAAAGTCTTGTTATTAGTAGCAATCCGACTTGAATGATTTTTAAAAGTAGTATAGTTTTCTTCCATATGTTCTGCACATTTATTAAATACATTATAGACATTGATTATTATGTTGCTCTTATGAATAAGGCTTTTCACTATTATGTTCTGACCAATTAATATCAATATCTAAAATATTTTTAGGCCTTCTAATACATGTTTTTATATATTAGTGTCAACATTATTGATTAGTTTGAACAGTTCAGTATGTAATCACGTAAGTAGAAAATCAGAATCATATTTGTAACTTTTTGTGTAAAATAAGTTTGAATCAACCTTTCAATATTTTGTGAAATAAAAATGGTGACAAACTTTCTTGACCCTGAGTGCTGTGTCAGCAAGTATGACCTTGATATTACCTGGAAATAGATTTCTACCCCTTCTTTACCTTAAGGAAATATGTCAATTGCCATTCAATTGAGGGCTCTTAATTAAAAATACATGTGAAATGTCATCACACATATTTCTGATGTTTGTGAAGATGTATGTGCATAATAAGATTTATTTTTTTAATTTAATTTTATTTTATTTGTGAACATACTGTACAGAGGGGTTACAATTACATGGGCAGGATAATATGTATGTATGTATGCAATAAGATTTATTTTTATCTTCATGTACATTATAATATTAAACAATATTCAACAATCACCGTACTTGATTATAACTCCTGTGGTGACTGGATTTTATTTTATTTGTTATATGCAAAATTCTTTGTGAATATTTTAGGATGTTAACATCTATACTCAAAAATCTATATTTTGCCAGTTTTTTAAAGTATTCAAGATGAGTTGATTTATGTCCTTTATTTTCTCTTTGTTGGGTTTGGAAATCAAACCCAACAATTGCACTGTAATTGCACTTTATTTTAAAAGAAGTTTACTTTTCCTCTCTGCTCTGGAAATATATAAATATCCGTAGAATAATTGTCACTGGTTGCCTTTAATAATTTAATTTAAAAAACAGTATCTGAATGGAATGCTGTGTTTTCAAGGTCATTGTTTCAAAGCTCTCACTTTGTTCTATTATCCCTACAAATTGTTGTCTTCCTTTGCATTTTTCTTAAATAATTAACCTTTAAACTCAGATGTTCCAATGTATTTATAAAATAAAAGGTTAGCAACACATGTAGTTTTAAGTAGTTTCACTAGACAATGTAAGAAAGTGAAAAATCACAAACAAAAGTTAACAGATATGTAAGAAAAAGGTCTGACAGAATGAGTCAGTCCTGAGAGTTGGAATTTAAAAGGAGAGGAGGAGGAGG
>NW_012267278.1:8363133-8419343 GCF_000151885.1 Dipodomys ordii | reverse complement strand
TTTTTTTTCCCCTCCATTGTTTGACAGTAAATTTAGCACCTTATGACCATATTGATTAGGCCACATTCTTTAGGTCAGAAATGTAGGCGCAGAATTACTGGCTTCTCTGCTCCGGTCTCACATGACTGAAATTAAGGTATTCGGTGAGTTTGTGATCGAGACTCAAGGGCCACTTCCCACTCCATTAGTCGGGCAACTCATTTCCTTGCGGTGGCAGGACTGAAGTTCCCATTTCCTTCCTGGTGGCTGCTCGATCATCAAGCCGGAAGTGAGGCCTCTCCCGCCATGCATTCACTCCGTCTTTAGAAATGGCCCACTCACCACGCCATTCTCATGCTCATCAGCATCCTCCGGATGAACTCCAGGTGAGTTCTGTGGTGATTTGATTATGGAAATGCTATCTCATAGTCACAATTGCATCCAATTCAACGGGGCCGCATTACAGAAGCTATGCACCTATTACCTAGGGGAGGGGATCTGGAGGCCTTCTTGGAAATCTAGCCTAGCACAAGAACTGACTAGGATAAGTAGACCAGAAGCCTACTGAGGCTTTGAGGGAATTTCATTGTCAAGGAAACCCATGGAACAGCAAAAATAAAAAATTAAAAGTAACCCTTGAATCTCCTAATTTTCACCAGCAATACATGCTGGCTTTTGCCCAGGGATCTATAGAACGCGTCAGAGCTTTGGCAAATGTCTGCATGGAACGGATGTCCAACCTTCCCTGTCACCCCAGACGTATGCAAGAGCTGATGGTGCTGAGCCAATGACATATCCATTGTGTTTGTTCTGGGTGTTAGTGTCATCCTAACCAATGCAGCGTCCCATGGGCAAGGAAGCAGCTAAAGTGGAAGAAGCATTGAGTCAATGGGGGAGGGGGGATCAAAATACCTGCGTCTTATGGATTATTTTTCCTTCAAATGTCTATATTGTGTGAGCCTCTGAAGTTTAGCCTATACATTTATAGATCAACTGATAAATATTTTTTCTTTTAAACAATGTTTGGGCTCTTGAGTTTATACTCTTCATTTGGGAAAGCTTATGCATTTATTATCTTTAACTTCTCATCTGTATCTGCCTTTGGGCAGTTATTTAGATTTTATTTTTAGTAACTTTTCTGGAGGTCATAGCTGTTCCCTATAAAACTGTAAACTTCCTGAAGGACAGACGTCATCTCATGTGTTTTAATGTTTCATGTTCCTTAATAGGGAAAAAATCACAATAAAGAAGAATTTAGCTTCTCAAATATTTTTAATTAAAGGATGACAATATACATTGTGTTTTATTTTTTCCAATTTACTCACTTGCTGCCTTCCAGGAAGTATTCATTTTAATTAGGGGATGAAACTTAACTTTTAAGAAATCTACCTGTTAGACAGGTTATGTAAGGTAATTCATTAATTCAATAACAGAATAAATGTCAATTCCTTTAATAAGTAGAAGCTTTTTATTATTTCATATTTTCTTAAATGTATGTTTCTTTAGCTTTTGGTTTTATCATATGCATTTTAAAGCTGTTAGTTAGTCTTTCAAACGACAGCGCCACCTAGTGTTTATGCAACTTATTTGAACTTTTCTAAGAAACAAAGGTAACTGGGATATTTATTAGTATATGGAAGTGGAGCTGTGGCTCAAGTGGTAGAGCACCAGCCTTGAGAATGAGTCCAGTGAGAATGTGGAGCTCTGAGTTCAGGCCCCAATATCGGCATAAAAAATTCCTATGACTCCTTATTTAGCAGGGTGAGTGAATGCAGTCACAATATTCAATGTGTAGATATGAAAATGGAGCGAGGTAAGTTGAATAGGTGTGTGGGGCGGGGAGAGATTGGAGGGCAATGATGAAAGAAGTGACATTGGTCAAGATGTACTGTACTCACAAACGGACATGCTAAACTGGAATCCCTTTGTATAACTACTTAAAAATGATAATTATTAAAACACGTAAAGCAGAACGATCAAGGAAGTAAGCCTTGACACTGGCACGCGGACAGCGCAGCTGCAGCAACCTGGCATTTCTATCCACAGATTCCATAGCACATGTTCTCAGGGAATAAGGATTACCACAAGTTAAGAGCTAGAAAAGTCCAGACTTCTCTGTCGCAGAACTCTAACATTAAACTTTGTGCTAAACAGACAAAAAAATTAGAAAAAAATTAAAATGAATTTAAAAATATAAGTAAGTAGCATCATCTTAGTTCTTTTTTTCATGCCAGTAATTTCTGAGTTAATTAAATGTATGTCTTCAATACAAGTAAACTTCTATGAGGAAAGTCGAACAGTTACTCTTAGTGAGTTTCATGTAGGAATAACAGATTCCTGGTATTCTACAGAGTTCACTGAGATGTTTGGATTTCACACAGCTACATAGAATGTCAAGTCAAAGGAGCTTCCTGGCTGATTGTTAATAGACTGCTAGATGGATGTCCTGGCTGACTGAAAACAAAAGGCAATTGTGGGTTATGGGCATCACTCTACATATGCCGTAGTAGGTTTGTTTCCCTTTACCGTTTACCTATTGGTTCCCTTGATTTCAAATTCTGAAACTGCATTTAACTGTTCTAAAAGTGAAAGAGGAGAAAGTAATTGACACTTAAACCTTGATGTAAATTGGTATCTAGGAGAATACTTGAGCCTAATGCTAATTCCTTGCAGAAAGAGATATTACTAATTCCTCTAGAAAGAGATATTGCAAAATGTACTCCTGTTTTCTCTGAAGATAATTTATCACAGTTATAATTAGGAAGAAGGTATATATGTAAGAAAATGTCTGAGTTAATCAAGCTTTGGAGAGAAGATAGCTACTCATGTAAGTGAAACACCCAAAGTGGTTTCTAAAATTAGGTGTTAACACAAAGAAGTTGCTATAGGGTAGGATTCCCGTTCATTTCTTTTATTATATGTTTTATAAACTGAAAGTTTATGTGTTGATATTCTAGATAGCTTTGTTTGGGGAAAAAAAGCTTTTGCGTCCAGAAAGCTTTGAAATACGTTACAGCTGAGTACCCATGCTTGAGGTACATAACAATATGCCATGATCTGCATAATAGAAAAAACATGTGTCCAAAAATTAAATTTCAGTGAATCACCTACATGTGTTACTTACCTCTCAGACCTTTATTTGCATAGGACTAAATCCTCAAAGGAAGATAAACTGTGGCCTGGGACTGGTGGCTCAGGCCTGTAATCCTAGCTACTCACAAGGCTAAGATCTGGGGGTTGTGGTTCAAAGTCAGCACAGACAGGAAAGGGAGTAAAGAATCCTAAGTGAGGGCTGGGAAGGTGGCTCAGTGGTAGAGCGCTTGCCTTGCATGCCTGAGGCCCTGGGTTCAATTCCTCAGCACCACATAAGCAAAAAGAAAAAAGCCGGAAGTGGCGCTGTGGCTCAAGTGGTAGAGCGCCAGCCTTGAGCAAAAGAGCTCAGGGACAGTGCCCAGGCCCAGAGATCAAGCCCCATGACCAACCACCTCCTCCCAAATACACACACACACACACACACACACACACACACACACACACTGTTCTTAGTGGGTGCCATGTAGAACTTCTCAAAAGGTTGGTGAATTTCTGTAAGAGATCCAAGTTTCTCTTTAAAATTATTTCTCCTGTGACAGGACTGCTGTTGAGATTCGGGTTTTCCGGATCAGAGTATTATCTTCTATGAAAAAATGACTTATATGTATACAATGTTGTGCTTCGCAAAATACCTACTCTAGTTTCAAGTGCACAAACGTAGAAAGAATTTGGAATCAAATTTGTTTTAGTACACGAGCTTAGCTTTGCCTTCAATGCCAGAATGATGAACTTTGCCAAAGGGAGATAATTTGGTCACTTCTAGTTTTCAGAGTGCCATTGTTTTTGGAGACTCACAGCTCAGTCACTTAGGATTCTTTTTTTTGGGGGGTCCGGTCATGGGTCCTGAACTCTGGGCCGGGCGCTGTTCCTCAGCTCTTCAGCTCAAGGCTAGCGCTCTACCACTTGAGCCACAGCGCCACTTCCGGCTTTTTTCTTTTTGCTTATGTGGTGCTGAGGAATTGAACCCAGGGCCTCAGGCATGCAAGGCAAGCACTCTACCACTGAGCCACCTTCCCAGCCCTCACTTAGGATTCTTTACTCCCTTCTTTTTCCTCTCTCCAGGCAGAGTCTGGGTTGACGGAAGGAAGCATCTGGGTTGAGAGTCCGGGTTGTATAAGGGAATCACAGTGGTACAAATGAAGTGCTCATGTCTGGCTGTAGTGCTTCTACTTCTCAGGCCTTCACTGAAGTGTGACTCATTCCGCCTGATCCTGAGTATTGACTTCTGTCTCCACGGTCTGCTTGCCCTCTTCCCATGGCCTTCTATTGCTGCTTCTCTGTTTCCATTTTCTTCTTGGTATAACAACACTTCTATCTGTCAGTCTTCTCAGCTACTTCAATCGCTGGGCACTGAGGACTTCTGTTTCCCCATCACTATAAACCGAAGTGGGTAGGAACCTGGTTAGATGGCCTCAGGACTATATATGTGAGCCAATGCTATTAAAAAGTGTGGAATATACACATGGTTCTAGTATAAAAGTATTTAAAATTTTTCCTTACTATGCCACTTAGACGACTACAAATAAAATTATCGTCTGGGTAGCGTCTAGACAACAGGAATGTATTGGTTATATCCCTTAAGGATGAGAAGTCTAAGATCAAAGCGATGGCAGATTCAGTGTCTGGTGAAGGCCCATTCTCTGGTTCATAGATGGCCACTTTTTTGATGTGGCCTCCCATGGTGGAGGGGTAAGGCGGTGATCTGGCGCCTGGTCTGCAAGGAAACGAATTCCATTCTGGAAGCCTCTGCTCTCCTAAGCGAAGCACCTCCTAGCACCATCTGGTGTAAGGATTTCAGCACAGGAATGTTGAAGACACAAGCAGGACACCACAATACTGGTTCTTAGTGAGACTGAGTGCAGAGACTGGGAGCAGAACAGGAAGTCTTAGGACTAGCCATGTGGACTCTCTGTAACACATGCATTGTGCCATTTTAATTGTGAGAAGTCATGTGTGCTCACACCCAGCCTGGTGGTGAGTACCACTGACTCCCCAGGGAGAGGAACCTCAGTCAGTTTCTCTAGTGATAATCTACCTCCCTATCTGAGATTTCTCTTGACAAAAAAAACAGAGTAGAAAGAACTACACAGGCTTGAAGAGTCATTTTACCTGTGGGGACCCTGACATTCTTCAATAGGAGACAACGAATAAATACTCTTCTTGTGGATTGCTGCCCAGGTTAAAATAGGAAATAGAAGTAAACTTTTTTTAAACACAGTGCCATGTTCATTCCCTATACTTCAAATAGAATTTAGAGAACACTTTGCATTTTAGCAGTTTTCTACCTAGGTATAAAGCATACCCATTTATATGAATTTTATGTTGCTGAGAATGTCTTATAGTTTATAATCATTAATAATTTAGTTATATAGGGCCATAGTGACAATCATACTGTCCATATACAATACAATTATGAAAATTAAGTAAGGGAACAAGTTCCCAGTAGCTAACCAATGTGTCTTGTGCATAGCATGTGTTAATTAATGATGGTGCCTACACATGTGTACGTGTATCCGTACATACCCAACATACACAAATACAAGATTCAGAAGCTATTTTCAATATATATTTTTATTGTAAAGATACGTACAGAGGGGTTACAGTTATATGAGTAAGGTAATGAGTACATTTCCTATCGAGCATTGTTAACCCCTCCTTTGTTTTTCCCCTACCATCCCTTCCCTCCCCACCTCCCAACTCCTCACTCCTCCTCCCACCCTCCTCCCCAAAGTTGTAAAGTTCGTTTTCAACATAATGCCTTGTATATCTCATTGTTACAATGGATCAGCCTGTATCCTTATTTCAGCATTTTGTTATTTCCCTTCCACACCCCAAATTAGAAAAATGTATCTACAACATGCAGGTCACCAGAGTCAAATACAGTGAAAGCAGGGGTTATACCATGGGGGAAGAACACACAAAAGAAACAAAAAAATCACATAGTTCGTTATAAGTACATTTAAAACAACCGCAACAAAGATAAAAACCTCTATGTTTTTACTCAACATAATTCAAATGCAACAGACCTGATCATCTACCCTGGGTGAAATTTTATTAGACATACTTAGTGTATGTGTTTACTAAAAAGAAACAAAGCAAGAAAGAAAAGTGATGTTTCCTTATGATTTTGGTCTTCGGTATTTCAAACAGTGAGTCCAAATTGCATCTGTTTTGCTTTTTTCCCCCAATCATTCCATAGTGTGCCTTTTGCAAAGTAATTACAGCAGGAAAGGTTGGACTAGACTTCATAAATGAAATATTTCTCTTAAATACTGCTGTGTTTTAATTAAACGTAACCCTACAAGAACAAATGCATTTCATTTTACAAATGAAATAGGCTGAGCCTTGGGGCACTCTGACTTGAGCAGAGGAAATTGAACATCAGAGTCAATTGGGCACAAGGTATGAGAATAGCAGAACAATTTATCAGGACGACTGGAAGTTAATTATTTTAAGCAAAATATAACACGTCATGATGTGCCATGTGGAGCAAATATGTAGATGTGATGGCTAGTGATTACTTCCAAATTAGTGCCTTGGTTATTTAATCCCTTCTATATTTTTTAGCACTTCAAAAATTAGTCAAAAGTCAGGGCAGTAAAACAGAAAAAATGTTGGAACTAATACAGAGCCTTACATATTAGGGAAGTGTTTTAGATTACACATTACCAGGATTTGTTTTAATCAGGTATAGAAATATAGACAGACATGGAAATATGGCTGTTATGAAGACAGTCTTTTCAAAAGGAAAGATCTTCTTGTATCCTCAGACCCCAGATTACGAAGGTTTAGCACGCAAGGTGTACGAAGAAGTAGTTGGGAGAGGCAAGTGTAGGCAAGATGTTTAATTGTGCTGTTGTTGCTTTTTCTCTGGGAAGGAATGGGTTTACTATGACAAGCAGGCTTCAGATTGGCTGGCAGAATAATTCAGGAGATGAAGGGCCTGTTCTAAATTGTCTGATACTTAGCTCTGGGGTACTTCAGGGCAGAAGGCAGTGGTTTGATGTACAAGTGGTTCTGGATTGGTTGATTCATCTATAAAAGGTAAGGTAGCTGGCAAGACCTTTACTAGCTATGGAAACTGGCTCATTCTGGAAGAGTCAACTCCCAATGCCAGGTGGGCCCTTACATGCCAGAGCATTAAGAATAGAGACAATAAAAAATCAATATGAGATTTCTTTATCTGTCTCAGTGTACTGGAGATGTACAGAATACTAATGGACTTGAAATGGCAGGAGTGGCATTACTCAGGGTACCAACTCAGCTCTGACAAGAGCTTTTATACTCTGCTAACCATTCAAAGATGTTATCTGCTCAGAGCATCTTTGATCCTGGCAATGCGTTCTTCTTAACTACAGATCATTTTTGCTGCTCTGCTGCTAATCATGTTTCCTTCAATAGCAAGTAGGCTTAAAAAAGTTAAATAATGAGAAAATGGCTCTTTAGACACCAGTGAGTCTTCTGAAGTTCTCTTGAAAACTCTTCACTGATGGAGAAATGCCTAGGAAGGCTGTCCACCGAGGGTGCCTGTTTTCAGTGTTAAGAGAACAAGTGTTGTTGAGGAAGGATGAACATCCCATGGTGACACAAATGAAATACATTCTAGAAGTTGGACGCTGGTTACTCCAGAGAACTGAAGAAATAGAACCTTTAGAGTGCACTAGGTGGAAATGAATTTCAGATCTCAGTTTGTACTTCCTATGCAGAATAAATTTTGAGCCCAAATAAGTTAAAGGTATAATATCAGAGGTGAAAACTTTTATTTATTTAATACAGTCACTATAATTACATTACAGAAATGTAGCCGATGGTTACATTTGTACCAAATTTTCAGTTATAAAATTTGATTTTTAGCAGATTAAATTTAGTAATAAAATGTTCTCTTAGTGAAAGAATAAAAGCAAAGTCCTCGGGCAATAGTGTTTTTTCAATCATTGGCTTTTTTGAAATGCATTTGGTTATAATAAACATAACCACACATGGTAAAATATGACAACTACTTTTTTCGTTGTAAGCATTTTCATTTATAAATAAACTTGAAATCTAGCCAACCAATGCTCCTTTCAATAGTTCAAAGGGCAATGATACAAAAATGTTTTCTTTTTCCACAGGAAATAGCACAACATCGATCATATCGACATCCTGAAAAAATAACAAAAAATGAAACAGTCCATTAAAGAAATAATACTAGTGCTCAGGTTAAGTGGTAGCTATTCCCTGACATACCACTGTGTGGCGCTGCTTGCTCTTAAATGATGGGTGGATATGCACGGCTTTACATTGGGTGTGCTTCATGTTGAGCATATACCCTATGCTCTATTTCAGAAACAGATCAGCTGCGGACATTCTATTGAATGCATCTGAGCACTGTAGGTGTGATAGCAGAGATTCAAATCCTCCAAACAATGAACAATTATGTCAAGCCTGAAATGACTTCTTGTTCAACAAATGACCACCATCATGCTGACAGAGCTCTAACTAACCATAAGCCAATCTGTTTTCATGCATAGATATGTGTTTTGTAGGAAAAAAAGAAAACATGGCAAATGAAAAACTAAAAAATTGGGAACTATTTAACTTTCTCTTTCCAGGTGATACAGATTTCTGTGTTTCACTCTCTTTGTGAGGGTATGCTTAACAAACAAATAATTGTTTTATCTGGGTGATGATGAAGAGTATCTAGCTAGAATGTGTCTAAAAAAAGGAAAATATTGTAAACCCTCTTCAACTGTCTTCAGCAAAAGAGGGAAATTTAAAAGTTAAAGGAGCTGGCACTGGTGGCTCAAGCCCTTAATCCTAGATTCATAGGGGTGAGATCTGAGAATCGAGATTCAAAGCCAATCTGAACAGGAAAGTCCAATTTTCAATTCATCACCAAAAAGTGGATCTGTGGCTCAGGTGATAGAGTGTTAACCTTGAGTACAAAAGCCTAGGGACAGCACATGGGCCCTGAGTTCAAGCCCCAGGACTGGCATACATGCACATTTCTGTATGCATGTGTATACACACACACACACACACACACACACACACACACTTGCAGAGAAAGAGAGACAGAGAGACACAGAGAGACACAGAGAGATAGAGAGAGGTTGAGAGAGGGAGAGAGAGTTATAGAAATAGTTTAAGGAACACGAAGGAAGGAAAGGCGGTTTCTGGGCACTGAGAACTATGGAATTTGCTGTTTCTATTCTTCAGAAGCCACACAATCTCGCAGATGCTCTCCCTTCAAGACCTTCTTGATTTCCTGTTTGAATTTCTTCATAATGTTCAGCTTTTGTTTTCACTTACCATGTCACTAAATCTGGCTCTCCTTCTATTTGGCCAGCCACCTATATGTGTCTATGGGAAAAAAAATCTGAGCGATGGGTCATAGTCAACTCATAATTCAGAGCTATGGAGGCTGAGAGCACAGAAAGAGATTCTTAAATTGTAGTAAATTAAGTACAATAACAGAAATCATTGCTATCCAAATGAAATGAGGAAAAAGATATAAGTATTATTAGAATATTCTCGGAAATGCAGTTCAACCCCCATGTATTTTAATAAAATCAATTTTGACTACATAAAAGCAGTTGGTCTAGCCAGACTGTAGCATCACTTCATGTAGAGGAAAGGTTTCGCCTCATGGGATTTTACTATATTTAAATACAAAAGGGAAAAGTAGATATTGTTAATTACAGGCAAAAAATAGTCCAACTAGGATTTCTTTGATATTTGGGGTTTATGACTATCTTTAGAAAACAATCATGTAGACATCTAATGATTGAATTACCAGATTATTGGCATTATCTGCCTCCGGAATGCAAAGAATCACAGAATTTGAGGACAGAGAGAGCATTTGCTTAAACATGGCTTCCTCTCCAGAATTTGGTTCTAGAAGGTTGGATAATTTAACAGGCCCCGTAAGATACTCACTTTTCAGTATGGAGGTTTCCTCAAAAGACTCCACATAGAGCTCCCCTATGACCCAGCAATCCCACTTCTGGGCATTTATCCAAAGGATCACAAACAAGGTCATACTAAAGCTACCAGCAAAACTGTTTATTGCAGCATTATTTACCATAGTTAAGATATGGAACCAACCCAGATGCCCCTCAGTAGATGAAAGGATCAAGAAAATGTGGTACATATATACAATGGAATTCTATGCCTCCATCAGAAAGAATGACATTGCCCCATTTGTTAGGAAATGGAAAGACCTGGAAAAAATCATATTAAATGAAGTTGCCCAGTCTGAACGAAATTTAGGTCTCATGGTTTCCCTTATTTGCAATAATTAGTATCCATATAGAAGAATCTTATCAGATGACCTGAAAAGCTAAAAAAAACCATGTGCAAATGACCATATAAGTTGATGGCAAATGAAATGAACCCCAAGATATGGACACAAGAGGTCTGTCTTTATTGTTATTGTTTATTATTATTATTTGTTGTTATTATTTCCTTTGTATGTTTTTTTTCCCTTTGGCATATGCCCTGTTGTCACTGTACTTGATTTTGATACCCTGCATCTTGTATATACATTTGTCTAATCTGGAGAGAGGAAGGGAAATAACAAAATGCTGAAACAAGGACACAGGATGACCCATTGCAACAAAGATACCCACAGGACAGTAGGTTGGAAACAAACTTTACAACTTCGGGGCATAGGAGTGTGGGCGGTGGGGGAGGGAAGGGATAGTAGAACAACAACAAGGAAGGGAAGGGGTAGCAATGATGGACAAGTAATGTACTCACTGTCTTACTCATGTAACTGTAACCCCTCTGTACAGCGTCTTAACAATAAAATAATGTTTTAAAAAAAGATACTCCCCTTTATGGAATGTGTAAATGCAACATAAATGTGATTGGCCTGGGTGGTTCTACTCTTCTTTTGTCATCTTCACCACCTCACCCTCAGTCTGCTTCTGCCGTGACTCATCTCTCCCTTCACGTGCGGAGGAGGCATGGCTTCCTAGAATTGCTATGACCGGCAGGGCGGGGATTCCCATGTCTGATTTCTCACATACATTTTCTTCTGCCTTTAACATTGAAGGCAAGAGAAGGCAAAGTATACACAGTGCTATAAAAGTGGAAGCCTGTTGACCATCTCAGGTATCTATCCTTTATTTTAGATACTTAGACTTCCACTAGATAGGAAGCACTGTCCATTTATAGAAAGAGTCCTGGGAGGAGAGCGGGGGAAACAGTGGTGCTAATTCTACGGGGCAGCTGTCTTCGACCTCCTCACATCAGTACTGTTTTTGATGAGAACATGAAGTCAGGTGGGCATGGTGTGTCATGCCGGTAAGCCTAGCATTTGAAAGGCTAAAGTAGGATGATTGCAAATATGAGATAAGTCTGGGCTACCTAATGAGACCCCGTCACAGGCAAACAAATGAGCAAATAAAAAGGGATAAAAAAATCGCTTCCTCCTCTAAGTAACTCATGTTTTCACATTTCGGATTATTCAAAGTGGCACCCTCTATAAATGTCTGTACCCATCCCCCAAAGATAGTATTCTTTTCTTTCTCAGCCTAAATGTGGATGTAGTTTAGATTGACAGAGCTTTCCACTTTAACCTTAGGAAAAAAAAAACAAGCAAACAACACAGGTGTTTGTTAAGCAGGTTTATTTATTTATTTACTTACTTTTGTTGTTTTTACTTGAAAAGAGGAAAGGAGATCTAGGCAATCATTTGCTTCTCAATAGACTGAAACCATGCCCCTTACCACAGCCCACTAGTGTGCACCACAACGCCATGCAAGATGTATATAGATGGCAGGAGAGTACAAAGAATCTGAGGATGGAGACCTTGGAGCCAGCCTACCCAATGTCAATATCAAACTACTATGTGGTAATGTTTTACCTCTGGCCAATTGTTGTCTCACTGAGCCACATTCTCCCCATTTGTGAGATGGTAACAAAAATGAAATTCCTCAAAGGGTGGTAATAAGAAAAAGAAACATTCAGGAGAGTAACTTGAAAATAGTAGGAGCTCAGTAAGCACTGTTTACAATTGTCATCCAAATGTACTGACAAGGGAAGGGTTAAGAGTCAGTGAGCTTTTAATTAATGCCTTTAACAAAAAATGAGTTGTAGACAAGCTTTCTTTGGCTTTCCTATGACCATGCGTTGCCCTTAAAACTTGTCTTTCTCCATGAAAGCATCATCAGAATGGTAAATGGCTTCTCTTTAACAAGCTCAAACTTCAGAGATGAAAAAAATCCTGGTGAATCACTTCAAATGATTGCCCTACAAAAGCAGTCTAGAAAGTTTCGCTATCACTGTGTTCTATGGATCTTGGAGAAAAGAGTAGGAAGTTGAAATGGGCATTTTGTGGTGTAGGGACATTGCTGCCCAGTGCATGCAGAAATTCAGTCTAGGGAAACTGATCAGGGAAGTGATCCACCCTTATGGCCCTAAAAAAAAAAAAAGGAAAGAAAAGAAGGTAGGAAAAAGAAATAGAAGCAAAGCAGCTCTTGGCATTTTCCACAAAGAGCTTCGCCAAGACTCATGAAGGCTGAGGAGTGAGACATTGGGTCCACTGCATTCTCACCAGGCGCAGTGGCTCCCAGAGAGCCTCCCCAGAGACAAAACCTCTTCACACAACTCGTGGAAGCCTCTGAAAAAGAAGCCCACGAAGGCAGAAGAAACGGGCAGAGATGAGTTAACTTGTTCCCCTGGATATTTCTGTGAAAAACAAAATGCAGCTGCCAACTGCTTACTCACAGGTACTATAATTTGTTCAGTGCTTGATTCAGCTGTTTAATAAAGCTGGTTATCCTTTGTCCATACTGCCTCAGAAAATCTGTGTGTGTGTGTGTGTGTGTGTGTGTGTGTGTGAGTGTGTATGTGTGAGTGTGTGAAAAACCTGATGTAAGAGCTCTAATTAGTTTTCAAAGGAAGAACTACCTGAGGCTGGAGGGACTCTAATGATCAGCAGCTGGTTACTCTGCTGGTGCCCACAGAGACCAGACCTGCCCTTAATTGAATATACCTGCATGAGTTAGTTATCAGAAAAAGAAGTAGAGGGGAAGAGTTGCTACAGACTAAATATGTGAAATAAGAACAGGTGCACGTGTACAAGACACAGCCAAGTATCAACACTTATGCTATCTGTTGCATTTATACAGTCCTAATATTCATAGCATACTGGACAGGTTTTGTAGTCCCCTAGCACAAACCCTCATATCCTCATGAGGGAAAACAAGACCTAGATTAATTTAAACTTACTCAAGTTTGCCCCAGCTAGCCCCTATGTGGGGGGTTCTTTTTGCCTTAGTTGACTGTCTCTGATGGATGTCATTTAATCTGTGATTTTTGTAGAAAGAAACTTATACCACTCTAGTTTTATTGTGTATGTGTATTGTGTGTGAAAGGACTCTTTTTAGCAGTCCTTGGGTGTGAACTCTGGGCTTCACAGTGGTTAGCCAGATACTCTACCATGTGTAACCCTCCACCAAGCCTCCTTTTGCATTGGCTAATTTTAAGATAGGCTCTTGCTTTATGCCTGGACAGTCTGGACTGTGATCCACCTGTTTTGCTTCCCAGTGGAGCTGGGATGATTGGTGTGTGCCACTGCTCACACCTTTTTCTCAGCTTGGGGCGACAGGAAAACACCGTCACTTCCATCCATTGGGGAAATGAAGTCTCTGAGAACATTTTTTTTTCCTGGTCTGCACTTGAACCTCAATCCCCTGATCTCTGTCTCCAGAATAGCCAAGATTACAGGCTGGAGTGACCACATCAACCTTGAAAGAACTCTTTTTAGTAGAACATCATTGTAATAGTTACTGTTGTCTCGTTTCTCAGAGAAGGATTTGCAGTGAGAAAAGTTCTTCACAATTTTGTGTGACTCATGTCCAGTCAGTAAGGAAATTGGAGCAAGCACAATGACATTTTCCTAGGAAGGAAAAAGGCATTGCCTGATGTGACAGTGCAAACGTGGGGAAATGCCAGTCCACCACTAGACAAATCTGTGGGACTCTTGACTCCAATTAACCAGCAAAAAGCCAGAAGTGGAGGTGTGGCTCAAGTGATAGAGCCCCAGCCTTGAGTGAAAAAGTCAAGCAAAAGTACAAGGCCCTGAGTTCAAGCACCAGTTCTAGCACCAAATAACAACAACAACAACAACAAAACCCAAAAACTACAAACAACAAACAGCAACAACAACTAGCAGAAGAAAGGAAGCTGAGTGTGTTCTTCTAAGAATAGGCTGATGATTATTGTTTGATTAGGCCATTAGTCCAAGAGATGAGACAGTTAATCCAGCTACCTCTTCAGGAGGAATGTCTCAGTGCTCTGTGACTGAAAGTTTGCTCGGGCTTCTAAAATAGGATTGTCAAGAGTCTGACAGCAATAGGAATAATGGAATATCCAAATACCCCACAAGGTAGTTTATGTCATCTGGTATGCAGCATCATAGAGAAGAAGTGATTTATGTCTTTTATCAGGCCAAGCTCTTTACACACAGGACATGTATTCAAACTGTGGCTCATCAAGAGAACAAATAAAACCCAGGCATCAAAAAAAATCCTTCCTTGGCTAAGTGTAACTTCAAATCAAGCTGCATTCATTTGTTCTGAAAAGGAAAAAAAAACTTTACCACAAAACCCAACACTTTACACATAGCCTATAAATATGACCATGGTTTTCCCAAAACTGATATTTAAATGTTTAGTTGGCCAATATCCTCAGGGCTTCCTAGAAATATGGAAAGGAATCTAAGCCACCTGAAGCCAAGGAAGCCAGAGGAAGGGTTGGGAGGTGGTGGTGATGTTTTCCCAGGAACCTGAGGAAATACAGGAAGATGTCACTGTATCACAGAAACAGATTGTAGGAAGAAAACACTGTGGGATTCTGTAAATAGCATCTTGCTTCTGAAGAGTCTCAGAGCCCATTTATATTTCCTGATACAAAGTATGTTCCTGCACCATCTTGATTTACACAAACCTAAACTAAGCTTCCCCTTTGCTCCTGTGGAAGGTGAGGAGGCAACATTAAATTAGGTCATTTTTAGGTGACAAAGCCTCATCCATTTGTCTTTTATCCTATATGATCCCCCCAAGGGTTTATTTACAATTTATTTTAGTTACAGATATCACATGCTATATTTGTCTACCAAGTAACGCTTTTAATATGAGCATTTTAAAAAAGACTTCCTAATTCTACTAGGCTTTTATTTGTCTTTTAATAAAATAAAGGGAAAGATTCTATTGTAACTTCTGTCCTCCCTTGTAAATGAATCTTACCCATGCCTGTCAGGTTTGTGAGTAGTGAAGAATCTCTCTGGAACTTTTAACACTGTCTTTACTCGTTGTGGTATTCAACATCCACAATGAATGAGATATATGTTCAGGGCATAGTACAACAGTGCCCACGGATTAAAATACATAGCACAAGTATGGAAGGAAACTTGGTTAGGTTGGCCATCTCTTTGTCCTTTCAATGGCAAAGTGTCACTAGACACACTGCCATTACATAGACAGCAGTGTTCTAAGGAGCTCTTTTCATTCCTCAGGTATGACTTTGAAAACTCAAAGACTGTTAATGTATCAGCTTATTCTTTAAAGATTTTTAAGCTTAATAAGCAAGAGAATGAATGTTCTTTCCAACTGCCTGCTCTAGAACTCAATTGTCTTCCTTTTGATTTTAAAACTCTACATCTAGCTTAGTTTATCTAAAACAAATTTCTTTCAACTTAAAAAAAAGTTTAAAAAACATGTTAGCCAGACACTGATGTCTCACACCTGCAATCTTAACTATGTAGGAGACTGAGAAAACTAACCTGGGCTGGAAAGTCTGTGAGACTTTTATCTCTCATTAAGCATGAAAAAACTAGAAGTGGAGCTATAGCACAAGTGGTAGAGTGCTAACCTTGAGCACAAAAGCTCAGGGACATAGTCTAGGCCTTGAGTTCCCCAGGAATGGTAAAGGAGAAAGAGAGGGCAAGGAAGAGAGAGAGAGAGAGACAGACAGACAGACAGACACAGAGACAGAGACAGACAGAGAAACAGAGAGAGACAGAGAAACAGAGACAGAGACAGACAGAAAGAGGCAACATATTAATAGTGAATGTGAATAGGATCTTGAAATAGAAGTGCAACAAGTGAATTATTACAAGATGGTCTTTATTCTCTGATAATTCCAGGATGATGCCTTGGTTGAGATTGCAGACCTTTGACTTTTAATCTGCCATCTTTTAGTATATACACACATAACACACACACAGACACACACACACACACACACACACACACACTCAAACATATCTAGCCTAGTTGTTTAGTTGCTTAATCTTTGTAAGGCTCCGGGTGAAATGAAATAACAAGGCTTCCTCACAGGACTGAGAGAACTAAAAGACAATATGTATTCAAATGTTGAACATAGAACCTTGTTTACAGTTATCGTGTTATTTTGAAGGTCAGTGATATGAATTCATATGATTAAGTTAACTGCTTAGCTTGAGATTTTTGCAGTTCTAGCAAACTGTGTTATTAGTCACATTAGTCTAGATCACATTGTTTCCATTTTCAAATTAATAAGAGAAAATGGATAGTAGTAATTTGTTCTGTCATTTAAATGAATATTAAGATATTTAAAAGTGCTTTTAAGATTACAAGAAGACATACAAAGCAACATAGAAATCATCTTATAAATATGTTAGAAAAAATTGCATGAAAGAAAAAAAACATTTGAATATTTATCTTGGGGTTCATTCCCCTAACATCAACTTATGTTGCTTTGTATGTCCCTCCCCCACGGTATAACCCCTGCTTTCAGTGTATTTGATGTTGGTATAATTTGTGGAGAGGAAGGGCAAAAACAAACTGTTTAACTAGGGATACAGATGGACCCGTTGCAACAATAAGATGTACAAGTTGTTATGTCGAAAAACACACTTTACAACTTTGGTGGGGGGGGAGGATAAGGTGGGAATGTTGGGGGAGTATGGGAAGGGTTCGGAAGGGGAAACAAAGAGGAGGCAACAATGCTTGATAAGAAATGTACTCGTTATCTGCCCATGTAATTGTAACTCCTCTGTACGGTATGCTCACACACACACACACAAAAAGATTAGTAGAAGAAGCTGGGAGCTGGTGGCTCACACCTGTAATCCTAGCTACTCAGGGAGGTTGAGATCTGAGGATGGTGGTTCAAAGCCACCAGGGCAGGAAAGTACCTGACACTTATCTCCAAAAAACTGCTCAGAAACCCAGAAGTGGCGCTGTGGTTCAGGTGGTAGAGTGTTAGCCTTGAGCTGAGGGATAGTGCCCAGGCCCAGAGTTTAAGCCCCACCACCACCACCACCACCACCAACAACAACAAGTTTAGAAGGAGAACACAACTTGGAGTATGAGTGTCAATACTCACTAAATCTTGAAGTTTAACTTGTCAAAAAAGTTCAACAACCACATTGTCCCTTTTCCTTTTTTGGCACTATAGAAAAGCCTGAATACCATGTTTTAAAATTTTATTTCATAGGAAACTGTCTCTATTACTCTTTTTGCTAAGATTTTCTCTCCCTCTCTCTCCCTTTCTCTTTTTTTTTAGGTAAGGGGTAGGTTTATTCAGTAGACCTGCTGGGATCAGGCAAGATTGGCACTCCATGCGGCTGGTTCAGGCTGGCACCAGGCCATCTTGATCCTCCACGCGGTGGGGAAAAGGCCTGGGAAAGAGAGCTGGGAGAGCTGGGAAAGAGAGAGAGAAGAGCTAGAAAAGACCAGAGAGAGCTAGAAAAGAGCCAAGAGCACTCTCATTCTCTTATATGCTAAACCATATTCAATTTGACCAACAACCATGTGGCCAATTTCTCTGTGCAAGACAAACATTAAATTTGAAAACTAAAATAGCCAAATTACAAGTATATGGTCCAGGAAAACTAAGTGAAGACAAAGACACAAGTGAAGAAGTTCTTGACAGCTAGATGAGTATTTCAACGGATTCATTTCACAGTCGTTTTTGCTTTCCATAATGTATTATGGGAAGTACCGCTTGATGAAAATGTGCTTGGTGCATATACTGCCTGACTGCTCATGGTGGTTATGGACCAAGTTAACAGTACCACTGACAACTCTCAGCTCTCCACCTCTCTCCTCCAAGAGCCACTCTTTGTATTCTCCTAGCTATCTCTGTTTCTCTCTCCACTAATCAATGACTACATACCTACATGTCTCTCAAGTGCAAGTGTCTATCCTCAAAAAGCTTATTATTTAATACATTTGCCTTACAGTGACCTTGATAGAGTCTTTCATGTCTGTCAATGTCCAATCAAGAGAACTTGGACCCTTCAAATTTAATTACATTTCATTTTATGTGTCTAACCAATACCTTCTGGCTACTACCTTTGTAGAAGAAGAATCTGCAGCAAGAGAAAGCATATGTTTCCCCTCCCCCTCCCCCCGCACTCACCATGCATGCATTCTCTAAGGGAAAACTTAAAACATGACATTCTATTTTCCCCTATAAAACAATGGAAGTGGATTCACAGTCCAGGAAAGCTTTCATAACTGCCAACAGAGTTCCAAGTTGCTTGGCAGTGTGCGTAACGATGCAAAAAGAAAACTCCCTACCATATGGCTGTCATTCTAGAGAGGCTCAGTTGAGAGGCTCCTCGAATAAAGCTTCGAATGAAAGGCAAAGGAATGCACTACTGTGTTTTATTTTTTAAGCAAAAGCAAAATAAACAAAAAGCAAGCCGTTAATGTATTATTTCCCCTCAGAAGGGGCTATGCTCGTGATGGGACTTAGAATCATGGTGCCAAGTTCTCTAGAGTTATAAACTAGACTGATGCAAAGCAGATGAAATTTCATCTGCATTTCAAATGAAAGCTTTTTTTTAAAAAAATGGGCAAATGGAACCACTTCTTCCCTACAGAAGGACCAAGAACTCAGGTTCAATACACATTCAATCTTTTCTCTCTTAGGAGGCTGGAACCCAGCCTCTATGACCACTATGATAAAGAATCCAGAGCATCATAAGCAAAGGGTTAATAGGAAAGGATTCTGCAAGCCAAGGCATAACAAGTCATTTTAATACTCCAAATGAACAGTCTACTGTTTAAGTTTTTTAAATACATCAATCTAATGTACATAGAACTAAAGCTCTGGCAAATGAAGACCAATCAATAAAGAACCCCTTCAGTAACACATGTTGTTGTCTTTTCATTTGTAGATGATAATGAATTTGGCAACTATTCTTGCCCTTATTATACAATTTGTCAACAAATCAAATCCTCTATTTTGTGAATAGCTAGAGTGTTAATACTGAAAGAACTAAGAATTCGGTAGTGTTGGAGAACATGTATTTTTCCCCCATTCTTTTTTTCTGTGGTTATTTTCATGTTTTAATATATTTACAAATATCATGTTCCACACCTATTTTGGTGACAGTCCTGGAGCTTGAACTCATGGCCTGGATGTTGTCCCTGAGCTTTATTTGCTCAAAGCTAGTGCTCTACCACTTGAGACACAGCTCTACTCCTGGCTTTCTTTGTGCTTAATTGGAGATAAGAGTCTCAAGGACTCTTCTTGCCAGGGCTGCCTTGCAACAACAACTCTCAAATCTCAGCCTCCTGAGTAGCTGGGATTGCACTGACACCTAGCTTCATGTGTATTTTAATAAACTTTAAACCACTGTTCTTTATCCAACTGTTTCATACAGCTTGTGGGAAGTAGAGGCAGGGAGGAGATTGTGTGAAAGAACTCAAGTGGGTCTAGGCTGTACCCATGAGGTAAGTGTGAAGGATCATCTCACACTATGTCTGTGGCACCAATGCATATGGCTGGAAATTGGGAAATGCCACCATCTACTAGGCTGCATACTTCTGTGTTCTGTGATACTCAAAACTGGAGACGAAGAATTTAGTTGAATATTTTGGGGGGGGGTGGTCCGGTCATGGGGCCTGAACTCTGGGCCTGGGCACTATCCTTCAGCTCCTCAGCTCAAGGCTAGTGCTCTACTACTTGAGCCACAGTGCCACTTTTGGCTTTTTTTTTCTTCTTATGTGGTGCTGAGGAATCGAACCCAGGGCCTCAGGCATGCAAGGCAAGCTCTCTACCACTGAGCCACCTTCCCAGCCCGAATATTTTTTTTTTATTATCATTAAGTAGTTGTACAAAGGAGTTGCCATTCAACAAACAGTTTATGAATAATACAGTGTCTCTTGGCCAATGTCACCCCTTCCACATTCTCACCCACCCTCCCACCCCACCCCTTCCCTCACTTTTATAATTTTTAGATTATGTATTAAATTTATTATGCCACTTGACAGAGCAAGTTATGTATACAATGCATCTTGATCTGTGTCTTCCTTTTAACATCTGTACCTCCCTTCGGCCCACCCCTTCCCTTATTTTTCCTCAATTCTGTAGTATACACAATGCATTCTTGCCTGCATTCTATTCCTTTCCCCCATTCATTCCTGTTTAGTTTAGTTTGTGGGGTAGAATGAATCTACTTACCTGTCTATACTTGGTAAAGGTAAGATTCCAAGTGAGCAGAAAATAGCCTCAAGGGGGCAGCACCTTCCTAGCTTTCATTATCTTCTCCAGTGGGGTTTTTCATTAGGGCTCAGACATGAATACCATGTAGGTACCACCAACCTGGAACTATGCATGATGCCTTAAATAATCAATGATCTCTTTTAGTCACTGACTAAATGTTGCACTGACTAAATGTATGGTATTACATTACTTCCATGCAAGCAAATACAGAAAGTTTATAGACAAGAAGATAAAGCAAAACAAGTAGTTCTGAGAATGGGGCTGTGGTCTGCAACATTAGCCCTAAGAAAACACTTGTTCTGTTATGACTTTTACTCTGATTTCTATGTCCGTAGGCTTAAGCAAGAAGCTATTATGGGAACTTTGAGCTAAGGTCTTAACAATAAAGAAGTGATTTAAAATAAACAGCAGCAAAAGAAAGGGTGAGAGGCATTCAAAAGGCCAGTGGAAGGTGAGAAGAATTTCCTTGGCAGAAACAGTGTATGTGTTTAGGAAAAAACAACATGATATTCAATAAAAATATCCTTAATTTGGGGCCTTAGTGAATTGTCCTGTGGATAATATTTACTCATTGAAAGTAAAGTCAGCTCCAGCAATTTACTGTAATGGAAAAATTGTAGGAAATATGACTTCATTTTTCTGCATTCATGATTGTAGGTAGAAAGGGAATGATTCAAAAGCTAGCTGCTTCTTACACATACCACTAAACTAGACAAATTTGATTTTCTTTCAACTAGATTTACAAAAGTAAATGAGGTGACCTTGAGCAACTATAATTTCAATTTTTCAAAGTCCAGAGACACAGATTCCAGGTAGAAGCTATATAGGATGTTATTGTTTATTGCCTGTTGTTTATCAGTTTCTCAGAACCTGAGATTGACTACTAGCCACCCACTCAAACTACCACCGCTGAATGTTAGTTGTCAGACATTGGGCTGAGGTCTGATTTTCAGCACTTTAATTTCCCACAGTTCTTACTCTCCATCAATGTTCCCCTCATGGTCTCAGTTTTATTTTCCTTTATAATCCCATGGACTCTAGAGAGAATCATTTGCTGAGTATATTATTGCAAAAAGAAATCCTCCCCTAAATTTTCTTATTTGCAGATGCTCTTTGGGGCTTTTCTACATGCCACTGCCTCACTCTATGAGGACTTATCTTTACAACCCGCCATAGTTGGCTCTTACGTTCACAAAATAACAACTTATTTCAAGATTAAAATGTCTTTTTATGTGACTCCTCCTTGTGGGAGGAACTTTATTTCCCAAGGCTTTTTGCATAGTCCCATTGTCTACCATGTCTTTTGCCTTCTGGCATTTTGCTCCAGGTAGTTTTTCTTTCTCCCAGGCCAAATCAACATTTTTTCCAACATCTCTTTTCTTCACTTCAACCTCTCCCACTGTATTTCATATTTTCCCCTTACATTTACCGTCTCCTATTTCCTTTTTTAATATTCATTGCTTTTCCAAGGTTATGTTCTTCTAAAAGACATAATCTGAATCTTTTACTCAATTTATTTCATTTAATTCAGCGTAGAGTAGGTGGTTAAGGAATACTAATCAATAAATGCCCACCTCCAAATAGACAAATGGGATTTCATTAGACTACAAAGCTTTTGTATGGCAGATCTGAAAGCTATTTATAAGTAAGAGCAGTTATGCCTAATATGGAACTCATAAATAAGCACAATTAATAACAGGACAAATATTCTTTCAAAGGTTACTTTCCAACTACTTTGTTGAAATCCAATATCGGTAAAGAGATCACCTACAGAATCATAGAAAATATCTGTTAACTGTACATCTTTCAAATAATTCATAACAAGAATGTAATGTATAAGAAACTCAAAAAAATTAGTGACACCTCCACAAATGGGATTAAAAATGAATTGTAGACATAAATAGATATTTCTTAAAGTAAGATGTATGAATGGCCACAAGGTTATGAAATGTCTAACATCACCTGCCATGAGACATTAGAATCTCAGTGAGACATCCCTTCACTAAATAGAGTGGCTATATCAAAAAAGAAAATGCCTAACATGTGAGGTTGAAGATGTGAACAAAGGAAGCCATTACAGAAAACAGTGTGCAAGTTCTCCAAACAATTGAAAATATAATGATCATATAACCAAGCAACATCACAAGTGCATGTATGTCCACAAGAAATAAAATTAGTCTATCAAAGATACCTTGCCATTTTCCAAATATATTGCAGCACTATTCTCAATAACCAAGAAGTGGAACTAACCTATTTACTAGCTAATAAATGGATAAATAAAAATGTGGTATATGCATACTAGAATACATTACAGAGAGTGCAATACTGCCAGTTATGGAAACATGGATGGAGATCATTATGCTGAGTGAAATAAGCCAGTAGAAAGATAGAAGTACCACAGGATCTCACTCACACGTAGAATCTGAGAACAGTTGACCCACGAAGTTGAGAATGGATTAATGCTCAGCAGAGGCTATGGTGGCTAGAGTGGAAGGATAGTTGGGGAAAGGTTTGTCAGTGGTTATTAAGTCACAGTTAGATAGAAGAAATAAATATTGATTTTCTGTTGTACAACATGGTGACTACAAATAATAATGGTACAGTACTTTTTATTAAAGCTAGATAAAAGTAGTTTAATATTTTTACAACAAAGTGGCAAATATTTGGCTATCCAGATACAAACATCAAATACTGCTAATAATAAAGTTACTTTTCCTTTCAACAGAGGAGGGCATGCATGTGAAATTGAATATTGTCTCAGATGGTCAACCAGGACAGGTCCACTATGATAACTGGACCCCCACGAAGTGCCTTTTGGAAAGATGGTCACTATATAGAAAGTAAGGATTCAATGTCTCTAATGTGTTCTGGAAATTACTGATCTTCCCATGCTGTGAAAGCCAGATTTCTATGATTGTTGCTGAAACATTGTCTGAATTGTTCTGTTCTGTTTTATATATTATTCTAATTTAATCAGCTTATTTTTCTAATAACCCAATGTCTGTTGAAGATTGTTTGCATGAAATGAGTAATTATGACCAAGGAGGATATGTTTCTGTCCTAAAATAAAGATTCATCCTAGCTGACACAGAGAAAATGGGCACATCTTGCCCATTTTGAGTATAACTATTATCAACATTGCTTCAGCCTCTTGGGATCTAGAAAAAAGGGTAAATAAGAAAGGTTTGTTTAGTATTTCCTGCCCCCCACACACAGTTGGACTAGAGATGTGTTTACTTCTGAAGCCATCTCATAAAGAAAAAAATAGCATCATTATATGACTTAGGAAAAAACATTTGGCATCAGGAAAATCACCTTTCTAAAGTGTTTTCTTATCAATGATTCTGATTTTATATTCCACACCTGGCCCAACTTCTGTTCATTATAAACAGCCTTAACATGTACAAAAGATCAGCATCTACAGGTTAAGAAGTGAACTGGATCAAAGCATGTGATTGTATGAGGAGGTCTGCAAAGGCAGTTCATAGTGACAGTACCACTGAGGGGAGAAGAGGGAACCTGGGGAAGCAGAGTGTCTCCGTGGCAATTTTGTGTGGCTGGGCTTTTAACCTTTTCTTAAATACCTTTGGTCACCGACTCCATCCCTCAATCACACAAGTTAGTTTTACTGCCACTTTGGTCAAGTGGTCTCTTTTGCATATGTGATTTGTTTCCTATTTTCTCACTATGGACAATCCAAAAAACCTTGCAGGTTGCGTTTTTCTTGTTTGTGTGAGAATTGATGCCTTGATTAATAGGTTCGAGTTGAGCACCAGTGCTGGATGCCACAGTGTATCACATAAGAAGGGCTCTCTTTCCTCCCTGTTTGGAGTCATCAGGGTGAAGAACTGGCGTTTCCATTACCCTGAATACTGCACATGCCAACTTAAATAACAGAATTGCATATTTGACACAGAAGAAAAAAGGGACCACTCAGGAATACAACCCTGGCATTATAATCTATATTGTGAAGAAGTGTATTTGTCCCATAAGCATTTTACTATAAAGTACCTGAAGAGCTTAAAATGCTCTTACTCTTCTCAGTTTCTATGAAAAGTAGTAAGGACTTCTAATGAACCAACAGAATTGAAAGCCAATACTACTAGATAGGAGTCAAGGTGTAAAAATAGAGGACCAGTCCAGGTGCTGGTGGCTCACTCCTGTAATCTTAGCTACTTAGCAGGCAGGGATCTGAGGGTTGTGAGGCAAAGCCAGCCTGGGCAGGAAAGTCTGTGAGACTCTTATCTCCAATTAATCACCACAAAGCCAGAAATGGAGCTGTGGTTCAAATGGTAGAGCACTCAACTTGAGCATAAAAGCTCAGGGACAGGGTTCAGGCTCTGAGTTCAAACCCCAGGATTGGTACAAAAATAACAACCAAAAAAATTGAATCTTAGGAAAGAGAAATAAATAGGATGGTGATGAGAAAAGAGAATTCCTGAAGCTGAAATGGCATTCCTGTGGAAAGATGAGAAATTTTGGAGGAAATAAATGATTTTTTGTTCCGTATCTTAAACTAACTGCATGCTTCAATACTTAATAGTATTAATATTAATACTTAATAGTAATCAATTTTATGATACTATTCACCCCTTTCAAACACTTAAGTTATAGGAAGTATACGCCCAAAAAGAAGGGAATTCTGAAAGTGTCAATGGACCACACACACACACACACACACACACACACGCACACACGCACACACGCACACACATGCACACACACATTTTCCACAAATGAGTTTGAGGAGTTTTTCAGCCACAGTTTTCCTCTCTTTCTTTCCTGTTGTCATTCCTCAGACCCTACTTCTTTTCTCAACTCCTTTTGGGAGCTCTCTGCTATATATTGGTCTATATTGCACACTCCCAATGGCTACAGATAAAAGCTGAGAAGTCCCACGAGAATTGCATGTGGCTGATACTGGAAATCAGTCTGTTTGTTCTCTCCTGTTTGCTGCTGTTTTACATTCCTAGCCATCCTCCAAAACTAAGGTTTTTCAGTGGTTTAGAGATAGAAATGGGATAGTATTAAAATTATTAAAGGAAACATATTTTTGACTCATAATATTTTATGGGTTGCTCCACAAGATAAGTAAATTATAATAAAAACACAGAGAAAATGTAGCAGACAGCAGACTTATAAGAGCACCAGAAACATCTTGTACAAGAAGAGCTTGTTATCTCTGTGGCAGCCTAAATTGGCTTTTGAGGTCTGTCTAAATTAACCCTTTGCTGTTGAAAGTCAAGGCCTACTTGTGTGAGTAAGAAAGAAGTGGTTCTCTTGAAAACTTATAGGCATGCAGGAACAGGTCAATGTCCCTAGTGAGGTTTGAACATTGATTTCCCTGTTCCTTCAACAACTTGTCTTTTATACTTCAGGAAATCTGACCAAAAAACATGTAAGTGTTCAGGGTCAAGTAACTAAATTTAGAATCCTCTGCCTCACTGTTTTTAATTATTTTAAAAAATATCATTAATATGTGCAGAGGACAAGGAGAGTAGTCTGCCTTGATCATAATTCATGAAGGACGACTAAGGATGGTCAGCACAAATCCATCACTCAGCAGGTGCATGCAAGATTCACCATCCTAGCGCCACAATAATTCTGCAACCCCTGAGCTCAGGACTACAGTGTGGCAACTGTTCAGAGCATTTGTGCCTATAGTCTGCACTAAAGCCCAGCAATCCTTCAGCATAAAAGCCCCCTTGTGGGGAAATGAAGAGAAGCAGGACTCCAACATTTAGCACCAAAGTCCCCCGCAGTCCACTTTGCTGAGACTGCTGCCTCAAACATGTCTAGCCTTGACTCCTAAGGCCTGCAGAGTCCTCACTGATGCTGGCTTGGAACTGCATGGTGATTACACTACTGCACCTTCTATTGTTAAAGCTGCTACACTAAAACTGACCAATACCTTGATACTAGAGATGGGAAGTCTTTCCTCACTAACGGCTGTCTATAACATCTGAAAAAGGTCACTTCTGTATTCACTGTGTAGACATCATTACCAGACCACTTGAAAAATGAAGAAATAAGGAAACATGTTACTGGAAGAAAAACCAATTCTCCCGTGACTGACTCCAAAGAAATGAAAATCTATAAATCACCTGAAACAGAACTTAGAATAATTAAAGAAGCCCAATAAGATACAAGAGACAGTTTATTGAAATTGGGAAAACAGTATTTTCCCCAGGAAAGAAAAGCTGAAGGAATTTATTGTAACTATATCTGCCTTAGAAACAATGCAAAGGGAATTAGTTGAGTGAAAATAAAAATACATAAATTAGTAATACAAAAACAAGTAAAAGTATACAAGTCACTAGAAAATTAGTAAATACAGCATCCAATTCAAAATACTGTAGTAGTAAGTGTAACTCATTCATAATTGGTTAAAAGGGTATAAATACTATAAACATACAAGTACCAACATCATTGTGCCTAAACAGATACAACTTAGACAAAACAAGCCAGAGCCAAGGCAATACAGGCTGCATGTTTTCCCTCATTTGTAATAACTGGAATACGTCTATGACATTCTTAGCAGAGGTTCACAATAGCTCAATAGCTAGGTGCATATAACCATATACAAAGCTTATCAAAATGAACTCCAAGAAATGGAAACGAGAGGTTTTTATAATGTACCATTTGCAGTTATTTATTTCTTTGTTTCTCCTTTGGTGTATTCCCTGTTGTCACTGGTTTTTTTTTTGTAAATTTCTGTACCCTTTGTCTTATATATAAGGTTATCTGATTGGGGGAAGGGAAGGGGAGTTACAGAAACTATAGGACAAAGGGTGAACCAATGCCACAGCGATACTCACTAGACACTATGTTGGAAATGAACTTTACAACTTGGGGTGGGGGAAGGGGGGAAGCAGAAGAAAATGAGGGAAGGGGTAACACTGCTTCAAAAGAAATGTATTCATTACCTTACTTATGTAACTGTAACCCCTCTGTACATCACCTTTACAATAAAAACTATTAATATATCTGAGTGGAGAAATAGAAACACAATAATATTCTATCCTTAATGATGGCTATATCTCTCAGACAGAAAATCGATAAGAAAATAGTGCATTTAAATGATATTTTAGATGAAATGGGTATAGTATACCAAATATTATACAGAAAACTCTGGCAGCAGCAGAATATACGTTATTCTCAAGCATGTTTAGAACAACCCCAAGATAGCTACTATACAAGGCTAAGATGTCGAATGAAATTACCAAGATTGAAATCATACCATGTAACTTTATTAACTACAAGGTATGAAACTAAAAGCAAAAACCCAGAAGAAAACTGGGAGATGGGGCAATTGAAGTGTGAGTAAAAAGCAAACAGTCCCTGGAAAGACCCTATCTGAAAAGAGAAGCAACATGAGGATTGTGTTCAGTCCTCAGTAACACACACACACACACACACACACACACACACACACACACACACACACACTGCTTACAAGAACTTTCAGTCAAGAGCTGATTGTTTATGCTGTCATCCTAGCTACTCAGGAGGCTGAGGTCTTAGGACTGCAGTTCAAAGCCAACCTGAGCCCTGAATCCTGAGCAGCAAAGTTTGTGAAACTCTTATCTTCAAGTCACCACCAGAAAACTGGAAGTGGAGCTGTAGCTCAAAGTGGTAGAGCACTAACCTTTAGCGGAAAAGCTGAGGGACAGCGCTCAGACCCTGAGTTCAAGCCCCATGACTGACACAAAAAAAAGAATATTCAATGCTCAAACACATAGTTCTTAGACATTAAAATGCCTTCAGCCTGGCTTTTTGCTGCTTACTTGGAGATGGAATCTGGCCACACTTTTCTGCCCAAGTTGGTTTTGAATGACAATCATCCAAGTCTCAGCTTCTTAGATAACTAGTTCCATATATGAATACATAATACTAAATGAATAACATCCATAAAACTTAACAGAACTTCATTTAATAACATAACTACTTCTTTCATTGAATGTATACCATGTTCTAGACACGCGGCAGCTATTCCAAAACAGTTTCCTGTAAAATCTAGCCTCTCCATTCCTAGGGTCCTGATTATCAACTCCAGACCACTGTAGTTATATCAGCTTTTTTACTATCAATATCTTAGGAAGTGATCTTTTTTATTTTTAAAATTTTATTTTTAAATATAATTTTACAGTTATTATTAAGGTATTATACAGCGGGATTATCGTTTCATAAATCAGGAATGAGTACAATTCTTTTTGGACAATGTTACCTCTTCCTTCCCCCAGTTTTCCCCTCTCCCAGCTCCATCCACAAGCTACATGGTTCATTTTCTACATAGTATACTGAATACCATGACTGCATTTACTCTCCCTCCCTCCCTCTATTTCTTTGCCTCCCTCCTTTGTCCCCTAAAAGGACAACAGAAAAAAAGACCCAAAGGAAAAACATGCTACCATCACAAAAATAACACCACCACTACCAACAACAATGAAAAAAATGTTTCCATTCTGAAATTTGTCTTGATAAACAATATTTTATATGTTCAGAGGAGTTATTAAACACTGTTTTTCATCATATTAGGAAGTAATCTTAATTCAGCCTTTGTACTGTTTTTCTAGTGATCAGTAGTTTGAGCTTGAAGCATGTTCTGGTATCTCTGCAAAAAGAAAGCACCATTATTCTACCTCAATCTGAGTTCTGCTCTAGTCTACCCTCCTGGGTTTCAAAGAATATATTATCCTTCTTTTTTTTCTTGGGCCTTTCTCTTCAATCACTTTCAAAATTTCTTAAGACTGTGCTGCTGTGTAAAGAACAAAAGCTTTTGCCGGGTGCTGGTGGCTCATGCCTCTAATCCTAGCTACTCAGGAGGCTGAGATCTGAGGATTGCTGTTTGAAGCCAGCCTGGGCAGGAAAGTCTGTGGGACTCTTATCTCCAATTAACCATCAGAAAACTAGAAGTGGTGCTGTGGTTCAAGTGGTAGGGTGCTTGCCTTGAGCTGAAGAGCTCAGGGACAGTGCTCAGGCCCAGAGTTCAAGCCCCAGGACTGACAAAGAAAAATAACAAAAGCTTTGCAGTTAATAGCTCTGACAATTGTGGGGTAATTAACTAACTTGTCTTATCTCCAAATGACCTCATCTCTAAATGAGGACATGTTACCATGATTCTGGCACATAATGCATTTTGATTCTCTTCCTTCCTGTATTCTAATATCACCAGCATGCCAAGTGATCAGTAGATATGTTGGCCAAACACACAGGGAGAATGTCACTGTATAATGAAAGAAATTGACCTAAAAGTTGCTTCTCCTGAGTTTAGAACAGGCCACTAACAGCCATCTCCTATTGCCAGATTTTAAATCTCTACATTTCACTCTATTTCTAAGATGACATAATTCTGTCCATGTCATTTAACACCGAATTTAACAATCCTGTGCAGTATTACTGAGGGTAGAGACTGTGTCAAGTTTGCCTAAACTGTTGATTGGTATACGACAGATGTCAAATAAAACTATGTCTTCAAAGCTTGAAAAAAAGTTGCTTCTCATTGAATCTATGGGAAGCAACCTTCTTCTTTTATTAGAAGCTCAGCTCCTGTTTAACACTTTAGAAGTTACTTCTCTGCACTGTCTCCACGACAAGAATTGCTATCTATATTTTTCCAGCCATTCATCCTATAATTTCTATTTCTGATGTGTGAGACTCATCTCTCATGCAGCCAGAACTTCAACACCAGCTCCAGAGGATATCCAAAAGGCTTTTTTATAAACATATATAACCAGGATCCATGCTGTTGTGCGAACTGCCTGGCGGGAGGTAGATGTTGCAAATGGGTCTGAATCTTCCAGATGGAGAATAAGGACCTGCCCAGCGTTCCCCAGGCCTGCAGAGCAGACCCAGTGGCGAGATTGGATTTGATGCTGCAGCTCAGTGGTGACTTGGGCAACTACTGAGTGAAAGGATCAGCTTAGATGATTAAAGCCAGAGTCTCAGAAGATTCGAAGACTTGCTTCCTGTAAGCAGCCCCAAAGAGTCTAGGGAATTGAATCATGAGCGGTAATGTTCAGCCTAGAAAACTTAGCTAAAAAACTTGGGAGGCTTATTTAAACCAGGAATACTCAGAGAAATATCTTTCTCAGAGGCATTTACATGAACTGAAAACCGAGAGAGGAAACTAACAGGAGCAGCTATCTGCATCAAGTTATTAAATATTATATTAGAAGTATACACAAGTTTAAGCATAGACAGACATAAAGTATTTCTTTAAAAATCCATCTTGTGCAATAAGCCAAATGGGTAGTTACTGAAGAATAATGTGATACACAGTTATACATTGATATGTTTGTCACTGTGTTAGCTTTATCTGAAATTTCTGAGAATAAATGATACCACTTCTGAATTTTTACACTACACTTAATATTCTCCAGAAGAGTTCTTTTGATTTGACAGTCTAAATTCAAGGTCAAAGTTTTCATACAGAGAAAATATATAAGTCCGTTCTTCCTTCCTTCCTTCCTTCCTTCCTTCCTTCCTTCCTTCCTTCCTTCCTTCCTTCCTTCCTTTTTCCTGTTTCCTTCCTCTGGATACCTTCTCTATTTTTTTGAATACAGTCATAGGTGAATGGTAAAGAGGCACTACTGAACGATCAAGGCAAGGATCATGAACAAAAGAATATTCTTTGTACACAGGCAACAAAAGCAGTTAAACTACAAAAAAACCCCACATACAACAACAACAACAAAAATGTTTTGAAAAGCATGGAGATGTTGAAGTCCAACTTTAAATACAGGCTGCTATAGACAAATAGCTAGAATACTCAGTTTATCTAAGACATGAACTATGTTCTAGTGATTGTGTCAGACAATGTTTCCACAGGGATTCTTCATGTTGAACAACAGATAAAATACTCTTATATGTTTACCTTTGTATGGCAGTTTTTGTTCCTTGCACTTTTCAGTATCTTTTATTTGTCCTCTAATCTTGGCATTTTAATTATGATGTAATGTGGAATTCTACTTCTCAGACTATATCTATTTGAAGTTTAAAATACTTCCTGAACCTGATATCTATACTATTACAGAGTGCATGGAGATCTTCTATAGTTTCATGGAACAGGTTTCTTATGGCTTTACTTTTTATTTTAGCTCCTTCTACTTCATGAGTTCTCAGGTTTGGTCTCTTAATCATGACACAAAATTCAAATCCTTTACTTTTTGTTACTCAGTAAGTGCAATGATCCTCAATCTTATCTTCCATGTGTATAGTTTTTCTTTTCCTTGATACTGTCTATTAACAATACTATCTACTGTGTTTTTTTATTTGGTTTGTTGTTTAAAGTGTATATTTCTTTGGGTTCACCCTATGTGAATTATTTTGGATTTTATGATTCTGACATCCAAACTTCTCATGATTTGAGTACTTTCCAGCCATTTAAAAAATTAAAAAAAATTATTATTACTGTCCTTTTCTAGAATTCTCTTAGTGAACATACGAGTTTACTAGGTATGTTAAATATTAGAATTTCTTTACACTTTTTTCTTGTTCTTTGGACTCCTCTTGATCAAGTCTGATATTTGAAACTCTACCAATATTTTCAGTTAATATATTATCTTCTTTATCTCCAGAATTGTTTTTGTCTTTACAAATATTCTCATTCTTTTTTTTTTGGTCTGGTCGTGGGGCCTGAACTCTGTGGGGGCTGTCCCTCAGCTCTTCAGCTCTGTGGGCACTGTCCCTCAGCTCTTCAGCTCAAGGCTAGCGCTCTACCACTTGAGCCACAGCGCCGCTTACGGCTTTTTTCTTTTTGCTTATGTGGTGCTGAGGAATGGAACCCAGGGCCTCAGGCATGCAAGGCAAGCACTCTACCACTGAGCCACCTTCCCAGCTCATTCTTTTTTAAAAATAAGTTTTTTATGGTGAAAATACTGTACAGAGGGGTTACAGTTACATGATCAAGGTAATGAGTACATTTCTTATCAAGCATTGTATAATTTTTCTGATTTCATTTACTTATCTATTTTCTCTTGTAACTCATTGAGCATCAAAACCATAGTGTTCTATTTTTGAGTCAATTCATAGGTCACTATTTCTTTAAGGTCATTACTAGAGATTTATATTGTCCCTTTGATTGTGTCATACTTACCTGATAGTTCATGCTCCCTGTACCTTTGTGTTAATACCTATAAAATTGCTGAAACCGCTTACTCTCTGACCAACTGGCTTCAGTGGGAAAGATTCACAAGATAGTCTATTTAGAGCTTCTTGAAGCTGCCCTAATGTTTTCTATGAGTGTGCATGTGCTACTCCTCTTTTCCTGTTGGGAGAAACATTCAGGGTTCTGCATCTTTTCTCGGTGTTGTAGAACTGTGCCAGCTGCAGTAAGCTTCTCCCTTTTATTGTAGGGAAATTCAATAAAGGTCAGAAAAGTCTTCTCCATTCCCTTAAGTTGGCTAATCAGTAGATAACAGATGTCTCCTGCTTTCTCATGGTGGTCAGTAAGCAGAGAACAGACAGGCACGGACTGATTACCAGGTACACATTTCCAATGTAGATCCCCAGTAACCTGCTTCCTGCCACCAGGTGCTACCTCCTACTTTCCACGATCTTCCAATGACACCATCATATTATGAATCTATCAAAGGATTAACCCATTGATTAGGTCAGAGCCATTGGGACTCAGTCACCTCTCAAAGATTAAATCCTCCATCTGAGGACCAAGATTTTAAGACTTGAGACTTTGAGGGGAATAATTTATATCCAAACCATAACACTAAATGATAATTTCCCATTTTCTTATCTCCATGGCCCTAGAAATCACATTCTATATTCTGTTTCTGAATATGATGTGTCAGCCACTCATATAAATGAAATCATACAATATTTGTCTTCTGAGGGTGGTTTATTTCATTTATCATAATGTCCTCCTGCTTCACTCATGTAATAGTGTCTCAAATTTCTTTTTAACAGTTGAATAATCTTTCTCTGTAAATATATTTACACCGTATTTATACTTTAAATACTTCATTATATATGTTCCTATGCACTTAGCAATTGTGATCCCCTGCTAAGAATATCATATTTATATACTCTACTTATTACAAATGAGGGAAACCATGCAACCTGTACTTTTTTGGCTCTGGCCTTAGCCAAGAGCAGCTCCAGCCTGGGTTCCTGAGCTTTTTTTTTTTTTTTTTGTTCCTGAGCTTTTTTGTTCAAGGCTAGAACTCTACCACTTTGGGCCACAGCTCCACTTCTAATTTTTGAGTGTGGTTAATTAGAGATAAAAGAGTCTCAAAGGGACTTTTCTGCCAGGGCTGGCTTCAAATGGTGATCCTCAGATCCTAGCCTCCTGAGTAGCTAGGATTACAAGTGTGAGCCACTGGTGCCTGGAGACATTTCTTAATCTTACTGCAGCTTTATGTTATTGAAATATAATATACATAGAATAGTGATTAGATAACTAAATGAATCTGCTTCAAGTTTACATTCCAATGATACTACCACACAAGGAAGAAATAGAAATCCCAATGCCCCAACCCTAGCCTGTTTTACAAGCAACAATATACTGATTTCTTTCACAGTAGAATGGTTTTGCCTGGATTTGGCCTCGGTGAACTGTAAAATCTTTTTTATTACATATTTTTATTGTAAATATACTGTACAGAGGGGTTACAGTTACATGAGGAGTAAGGTAATGAGTACATTTTCCTATTGAGCATTGTTACCTCCCCCTTTGTTTTTCTCCTACCATTTCTTCCTTCCCCACTTCCACCAACCCCCATGCTGAAGTTGTAAAGTTAGTTTTCAACATAGAGTCTTGTACATCTAATTGTTACAATGGGTCAAGCTGTATACTTATTTCAACATTTTGTTATTTCCCTTCCCCTCCTCAAATTATAAAAAAGTATACACAAGATGCAGGACACTGGAATCAGATACAGTGACAACAGGGGTTATACCATGGGGAAAGAAGATACAAAAAAAAAAACAAAAAAATCACATAGCACATTATAAATACATTAAAAACAACAGCAAGAAAGATAAGACCTCTTGAACTTAGGGTTCATTTCGCTTAGCATCATCTTATATGGTCATATATACATAGTTTTTGACCTTTTCTGCTTGTCTTAAACATATACTAGCTATTGCATTAAAGGAAACATGGGACCTATGTTTCTTTGGGTCTGGCTTATTTCACTTAATATAATTTTTTTCCAAGTCTTTCCATTTCCTAACAAATGGATGGTGTCATTCTTTCTGATGGAGGCATAGAATTCCATTGTGTGTATCTATCTATCTATCTATCTATCTATCTATCTATCTATCTATCTATCTATCTATCTATCTATCTATCTATCTATCTATCTACATACACATGCCACATTTTCTTGATCCATTCATGTACTGCGGGGCATTTGTGTTGGTTCCAAATCTTAGCTATGGTAAATAATATCTTATAGTACATATTCCTGTGACTGCTTCTATTCACTCAACACTTCATGAGATCCTGCTTCTATTCACTCAACACTTCATGAGATCTATCCATGTTACTGTGTATACACCAACAGGATTCCATTGAACAATACACTACAGGCTAGTGATGTGTTCTCTTACTGGGGGACACTTGGGTTGTCTCAGTCTAGGGCTGTTAGGAATATTGGTGCCCAGGGCACTGGACATGTCTTTGAAGCATGTATGTGTCACATTTCTGTTAACTATAGTCCTAAGAAGGCAATTATAGGACTATAGAGCATGCAAATATTTAACTTTTTTATTGGCAATTTTACAAAATGATATACAAATATCATTTCCATCAACACAACATAAAAATATTAATATTACCCAGTGTCATCAATATTGATATGCTCATCTATTTAATTCTTGTAATTCTAAAGTGTCTATGTGTTGGTGTATTTGTGGTTTTGTTGCATTGTCATGGTTACTGATAAGTTTGTTTATACCTGTATATATTTGTTTATTTGGATATCCTGTTATAGGAAATGCATGCTAAATTTTTTACCTACATTTCTGTTCAACTGTCTTAGAACAATCACTGCAACAAATAATATTTAATAATTTTAAAACAAGCACTATATAACAACTATAGTATTTTAGATATAAGATAATATATCTAAAATACTTTAATGGTATAGTATTTTAATATTTAGTATATACTATAAATACTATAATACTATAGTATTCCAAGTGTCTTTTCTTCCTCCTTGGCTTTCCATTTTATAATCAATAATTTTTCCTGAGAATCAGAATTCCTCATTTTAATGCAATCTAAAGTTTTCTGAGAAGATTGCTTACTGTTAAAAATAATAAATGAGTAACAAAAAATATCACATTTATTTCCCTTACCCATTCATCCACAGATGGCTTTTTGGCTTCCTTCTTTTTTAGACTTTGAATAATGTTGCCATGACCGTTGGCATAGAAATACCTCTTTGAGACTCTGCTTTTAGTTTTTGAGCATATATCCCAAAATAATATTTTTATTTTTAATATATTTAGGAACCACCATACTATTTTTTTTATCACTTAACATTCAAAACTTGGGCTCTTTGGAGGGAGAAAAAAGAGAAGGTAGGGATAAGGAATGGAAAGATAACAATAGAGAAAGAGAGCAAGAGAGAATTCATTTTCTTGGTTTTTGGTTCCTTGTTACAAGATTCTGTGTGAATTAGCAAAATAAAATATGCAGCTTCTAAGCTAGAACAACAACAGTGTTGTGAGATCTTGCTCAAATCATGTGAACTTTGAATAATATTATTGCACAAACACCATATCCAAAACACTATATTAGATACTGTTGGGGAGGAGTCTGTACATAACAGAATCTCAAGCATGGGAAAACGTTCATGTCTACTTGAAAGGATTAAATATTTACACTGTGGACTTGGCTACTATATTAAAGAGAAAATTAACACGCCATGGGAGAACACAGAAGAGTTCACGGTCTAGAGGCTAAGTGATGTCTTCATTGAACAGGTGACTTTGAAGGCCGAGAAAATATTGGCAGTCAGGAAGGTGGAAGCAGTATGCCCTTGGGATATGAAATTTGCTCTAAAAATTGATAAAATATTGTAAAGTCATGGGGAGAATGTGGAGGTTTGGAAAGAGCCCTTGACTAGGAGTCAGAAGGTAGATCTGAGTTTGGTTTTATTAACTAGTCTTTATTAACCAGACTTACTAATATTCCTCATTTTTAACTTTTAGGGGTTGGACAGGATGATTCAGAGGGAGCTTTTGACATCAAAGTTTCAGAATTCTCAACTAAATTTAATGGTTTAAAGTGAGGTATCCTAAGAGAAGTGGTCATGGAAGTGTAAGCCAACATCAGGAAGTACATTGAAGAGATGTGAGCCATTATAACAGACTCACTCTTACTGCCTTTCCTGGGATATGCTGATTAGAATTGTTACTTACACTTGTGCTGGCAAATGAAACATAGACCGTGAAAATACAAGAAGAAAATAAAGAGGACAGACATTTGAATCAGTAGGTTCCACTGGTGTACCTCTGACACTCAATCTAGGCTTTTATCTCCCACAGAAATTTAGTAAAGCTGTGCTTAAGCTAACCAGATTTAATATTTCATGCATCTAAAAGGGTCTGTCTTCTACAATTCCCACTGTGTTCATGCCACAGTTGTCAGGAAACTAGATTGGCCACTGGTCTGGCAGAAAGGCAGCATCGGGAAGGGAGCAGCTGAACTAGAGGGAGTCTGTGTCAGTTTTGATGGCCCTATTCCCCCTGGCTTGAAAGATGGCACTGCCATCACTCTTGGCAGCCGAAGCAGCAGGTGCAGAGCCACTGTTCACATTGCCCAGCTCTGCAACAGTAAAGGCAGGGCCAGAGAAATGGCAGCTGCTCAGCTGAGCAAAGCAGTGATGACAGATTTTTTCTGGATGGCTTTGCAGCTGGACATCAGACACAAATCATTATTGTTTATGAAGATGCTTCTCCCGTGGGAGAAAGAGGCATTCCATTGTGCGACCAAAAGATTAAAGGCCCAAATGAACACAGCACTTGGTTTGGTATTGTTCTCAGTCATGGTCTAGAATTTCAAGAAAGCACAATCCAAAGCTAGGTAATTGGTGTCACGAGCTTCTGTTTTAAGCTCCTCCATTAGAACGGTACTCATCCACTACTAAAGAGGGCCAGAGCTTTTTCTTTGATCCAACAAATGCTTCCTATTCATCTGTTTCACCAAAATGGCAGTCATATCTCACCTAATCATTTCCTCCACTGTTCCTAAAAATTTGATATTTTTTTCCTCAGTTAAGAACTCCTTTTTGTCCCCAATTCATAAAAAAGTTCATTTTTATTAAATCTCCATTAAAAAATTATTATTTCTGCCACCACTACTTTGTCTTTGGAATATCATCTTAGGACATTGTAGAATTTATGATTTGTTTTAAGAGAAGGATTTGGTTTTTAAGTACTAAATATTGAAAACCAAAGCCTTGTGCATGCTAGGCAAATTATCTATAACTTGAGCTAGGCCCAAAATCTCAACTGTTTTTATTGGAGATAGAGTCTCACTAACTTTGCCTGGGCTGACCTCAGTCTCTCAATCCTCCTGTCTCTGCCTCTTCCAAAGTAGTGAGGATCATTGGTGTGTGCCATTATGCTTCACTTTCTATTTTGTTAGTGATACTTAGAACTGGATTTAGCATACCATTGATACCCAATAATAATTTATCAGATGAACAAGAAAGATGGGTCGTGATGGTATGGAAACTTTCAAAGCAACATAATGGCAGATAGAAATCCTTTGGAAATCTCTAGACTAAATACTGTATTTAGGGCATATTGTCTCTAAGCAAAGTGCTCTTAGTTGTGGTCCAATAATACTTTGTTTTCTGCTAGGAATAGGTATAACTCAATACCTATCTGCTGATGCTGATTAGTAGTAAGATCAAAAGCAGCTTAGAGAATTTATAATCTAGGTACAACTTTCTAGATGGTTTTGCAGGTGCAGGGTTGAGAATGGGGCCTGGCATATGCATACATACACTTTGTGTCTAGAAATAGGAAAGTTTCGATAGAGTCACATATAAAATAACACCCAAGGGGTTCTATTGTCATGTGTCCAGATGCTACTTAACCACATACATTCTAAACTGAGTATTATCTGGTAAAAGCTATTGAAATGGCAATTTGCTCTGCCAATATTGATTTAATATATTGTTTTTAATATTGACTTAATTTGATATTAGCTTATTCATTTAAGTTCTGTTTGTTTCTAGAATCCAGAAGTCCGGGTCCAAGAGAGTATTTTTATTAGTACATGTTTAGCAAATGATTGAAATTTTTTTTTCTAATTTCATTTTCTAGGTGGTTAGTATTAGATGTGCAAATCAATTTGAAGAATAGCATCCATATAATCAGGAAAAACAATTGCAGTGGAAGACATAGCTTTAATGAAATAGCTTTTAGTAGATATATAACCATTTAAGATCTTTAGAAGGACATGATCTCTAGAGAAAGATATAAATGTTATGTAACAAATTAGTATACCATATTATATACAGAAATCACAGGGAGGTACAGAGGGTCATACTTACTTGTTCACATCCAGTTTTTCCTTCTAGTCCCCACCGATATTGGCATGATTTTATCCTATGAAATTATGTAAATCTTAGTGAAGGAAGGGAGATGATGTATAACTAGTAATGTTAAGATTTCCAAGAGTGAAGCTTGCTCATGTGGCAGCAGGGATGGAAATCAAGCCTACTGTTGGTTAGATAAATTCTCACTCATCCAATTGCTCTTTAATTTTTTTTCATCTGTTTCTCTCTGTGTATGAATCTGGTAAATTTTGACTATAAGGGTATATTGATATTTCTTATCATTTGAATAAATGGGAGGTTCTTCACATTTCAACATAATATAAGCCAATCTAAATGAGTGTTATGAATAATTACATCAGAAAATGTTAGCCATCCAAAAGATTGAAGAATTAAGTGTGTGCAGATGTGTGTGTGTGTGTGTGTGTGAGAGAGAGAGAGAGAGAGAGACTCTGGAATTATGTAATGACTTCCTATACTGGGTTGAATAGCATCCACAACAGTTATTGTAACTTTGGACTGATGAATGTGACTGTATTTGGTCTTTGTAGATAAAATCAAACTAAGATGAGGTCATATTGAATTAAAATAGTGCCTCAGTGTTCTTGTAAGTAGAGGGAATTTGGGCACAGAGACACAGACACAGGTGCCAGAGGACTATGAAATGATGAAGGCAGAAATTGGAGTAGTGCATTTGCAAGCCTCGGTGTGTTGAGTACTGGTGACAGGGACCACTCATATCCTCAGCAGCTTCAGAAGGATTAGCACTGCTGGCAACTTCATTCTGCGCTCTGAGCAGTCCTACAAGAATAAAAATTTTAAGCCACTCACTGGTGGCTCACATCTGTAATCCGAGCTACTCAGGAGGCTAAGATCTGAGGATAAAGGTTCGAAGCCAGCCTGGAGAAGGAATGTCCATGAGACTCTTATCTCCAATGAATGGGCAAAAATGCTGCAAATGGAGTGGTGGCTCAAATAGTGGGGAGGTAAAAATAAAGCTCAGGGACATTGTTCGGACCCAGAGTTTAAGGTCCAGTACAGGCATGGGTGCACACACGTGTGCAGGCACACACACACACACACACACACACACACACACACACATACAGAATTTTTTTGTTATTTTAAGCCAATAGTTTTGGTAATTTGATATAATTTTAAAAAGACAAGGGTCTATTATCTACCATGCCACCATATTCCCCTGCTACTGGTACATGCTTAATGACCTAATACTGAACCTTACAAATATAATATTTTCTCTATACATACATAACTGTGGTACGTTTTAATATGTAAATTAGGGCACAGTGAAAGATAAAAATAGTAATAAACTAGAATAAATATAACAACATTTGAACTATTTAAATATTTAAGTTTAAATAATTTATTATTTAAATAACAAATAAGTTATTTAAATGTAGTTTCTCTCTTTTCCAAAATACAGATTTTACCTTCCATATTGTTGGACCATGGTTGACCATGGACAACTGAAATTGTGGGATGGAATAATGAGTATTTAAAAGAAAAAATATACACATCACACAGTCACACACAGATTAGTATTTTTACCTAATGAAAAAGGTGAAATATTCTCCTAAAATGTAACCAAAATTCAAAGTCAAAAAATTGAGGAAAATATTCATGTAAAACACAAGGTTAGTATACTAAATATATAAAGAACACATCAAATAAGAATAATCTAAATATTAATTTAAAGTTAGGTAATGTGAATAAATAACTCATAACAAAGAAGAGAAACATTAGAGAGAGAATACACTCAAAATCTTTAAGAACTAAATTCAAAATAAAATAAATGATTTTACTGAACAACTTTTCTAGTAATAATGTGCATGCATTGTTCCAAGTACTTTACCTACAATTACTCAACTGTTCAAGATAGTAAGGTTATTGTTAGGATTTTGATGTGAATGAGGAAAATGAAGGAGAGTATTAATATAAGGCAATTATGCCTTCATGCTATAAATGTGTAAAATAAGCCACAGAATTAGCAAGGGTCAACCAAAATGGCAATTTATATGCACTACAGACTAGCAGGTACCCTGGCAAAAAGCCTCAAAATTTCCAAGAGGAGACAGATTTTTTTTGATGCAAGAGTTCCACTTTTAGCAATCTATTCTTTAAAACCTAGAAAGAAACAAAATATTAAATACCTCTCAATTATGAAAATGCTTTTTAATGTGTGTGCCCATACAGGGGCTCAAACTCAGGGCCTTGAGATTCTTTTCTTTTTCACTAGTTTTTTTTATTGTGAAAATACTGTAAAAAGGGGTTACAATTACATGGGCAAGGTAATGAGTACATTTATCAAGCATTGTTGCCTCCTCCTTTGTTTCCCCATACCATCCCGAGATTTTTCTCTACTAAGGTTGGCCCTCTATCATTTGAGCCATGTCTCCAGTTCTGACGATGCCATTTTTTTCTAGTCTACTGTCCTTTACACTTTTCTGTTTTCAACTTTTTATTTTTAATATGTAATGTGTGACAAATTTTCCCTAGACAGTGTACAACTTCATAGCCTTGATGATTTTCTTAAAACACAGATGGGAATTTCTGGGTGTCCATCATTGACAATTTTCCTTGTTTTTCTGAGAAATTAAATCTGGCTGGTGGGAATGGTGGAAGCACAAGTGATATATATATATATATATATATATATATATATATATATATATATGTATATATATAGGTTGGTCGTGGGGCTTGAACTCTGGGACTGGGCGCTGTCCCTCAGCTCTTTAGCTCAAGGCGAGCGCTCTACCACTGAGCCACAGAGACACTTCCACAGGTGGTACTTTTTATAATAGAATCTTTTTCTTCTTTTTAAAGGAGTTATTGCCATGTAAAGAAAATAATTTGCGGGCTGGGAAGGTGGCTCAGTGGTAGAGCTTTTGCCTTGCATGCTAGAGGCCCTGGATTCGATTCCTCAGCACCACATAAGCAAAAAAAAAAAAAAAAAAGCCGGAAGGGGCGTTGTGGCTCAAGGGGTAGAGCGCTAGCCTTGAGCTGAAGAGCTGAGGGACAGGTCCCAGGCCTGGAGTTCAGGCCCCACGACCAGACCAAAAAAAAAAAAAAAAAAGAAAATAATTTGTGTTATTTCTATGTATCCTAGGTATATATCTGGTATTTTTTTTAAAGAACAGTTTTAGATGAAAAAACTGAGGTGTATGTTGTCTGCATTAATTAGAATTCAGAAATGGAGCCAAAAATCAAGCCCTGGTTTTCTTCCAAAAAGAATGTATGAATTCACAACACACACTCCCATTCATTCCTTGATTTTTCTCCTTGGTTTTATTCTCTTTACTTATTTTAAAAGTTAACTTATAGTTCTATATTTTATAGTAGTGTAAATTTTCCAGGCCACCTAAATCTTTCTGATTATAAATAAAAAGTTGTCATATTAATTTTTTAAAAGCTTCAATCTAGTGCTCTTTAGGAAAACTGAGGGGCGAGGAAAGGTTAGACTATTTATGATTATTTTTTAACATACTTAGACTTTAAAACCAGAAATAAAGTTAAAATACAAACTACTAAACAAAATCAAACAAAACTAATATAAATGTCTTTTAGATAAATGTAAAGAGGACATTTTAGGCTAAGCAATTACCCAAAAAGCAATAAAAGGTGAATTGGATCATATTTCTTATGCTTCTGTGTTGTAAGCCCTCTTCAAATTTGGATCCCTTGGGTTGCTGCTTTCTTTCAATGACTGCACTTTGGAGACAGGTGATTGTGTATTCAATCTCCATGGCTAAGCATTTGATTTATTATAGACTTGGGAATACCACAAATCTAAAATAAAAAAAGGACAAATGTAACAATGATCTTTGGAAAGTAGTAAAGCCTAAAAATGTGTTCTTATGTTTTTCAGTTTTCAACCTTTTTTTAGATTTCTAGCATGTAATAAGGTTTCCCCTAGAATTAAACATGCCTTGACAGTTGCTAAAAACAAATAAACATTAGAAAGCACAATGTACTTAGAAAAGAGCAAACAGTCTCTAGTTTCAGATGTCTGAAGAAGAAATAAATCACTTTACTCAATATGGGCTCCATCAGATGGCCTGGGATATCATGTAGAATTTTATACTTACCCCAAAGAAACATCAATACGTTGGCTAGAATCCAATGACATCCAAATAGTGAAACCAAGATGATAAAAGGGTAAGAGGATTGAGTCTGTGAAGAGAGATTAGTGAAAATTAATGTGCACAACAAAGAGGGAAAGAGTGGGGATTGAGAATATTCCTTAAATATGTCAGAAAAAAGTCCTACAAGGGAAAAGTTAGAGTCTCACAGAAAGAGTAAAAGAACCAGGACTGATTTGTCTATTAGCCATAGTAGGGACCCTCTCCAGTCCCCAAGATTGTTTTAGGACCTTGCAAAAAATCAAAAGAAAAATGAATATTATAATAATGAATGCATAAAAATGGGTGAACTTGGATTATGTTTGTATTTATACTGACATATTGATAAAACAAAATAAGTTAGTTTTTTTTAAGTAAAAGAAAAGTCTCACAAGGGCAAAAGTCCCTCGGGCCCATGAAAGAATATGGCCCTGGATTGGACTGCAAATTGTAGAGAAATCAAACGAATATGTTTAGTGCCAAGAACATAGGGCTGGCATGTAGATACATTTCAGTTGATACTAGAACAAAGAGGTTTACCAAAACTAACTAGGAATTGTTATTCCTTTTTACAGATGAGAAAATTAGAACTCAGAGTATAGAACACAGTAGAGCTCCACAGCTAGAGACATTACAATCAGACCAAGGTCTGGGACCATGATCAGGTGAGTCCTTTCTCTTGCCAACTTAACACATCACAACACACAGCTAGAATGTCAAGTGGGACCAATTCCACTCATCACACCAAAATTCTTCTTAGATTTATAAATCAGCACTTCTTGTGTGTTTTCAGGCACGTAAGCCTACAATGACACATTTCACAGCTACATTCTCAAGTCCACATTTTCTTTGGTGTGGTCAGTTATAAGAAAAGAGATGTCCTCTGAATGGGAACTCTTCATTGGCTGAATCTGTTCCTTTGAATGGTTTGTATCTTCTTGATACAAGCTAATGAAATGCACAGGTTTTCTGAAGCCGTTGGTATTAAAAAAAATCTATATAAGCTTTCGAATGGAGTGGAAGAGTGATGAATGATGAGTGACCAAATGCCATTCTGTAATGAAGATGTCTCTCCAAAGAAAGGTCTTCCAGACTGACCAACATATATGTGGTCATGGGCACGGTGACATTAGAGTTTCCTGAAATTAGTTTCCATGACTGAAATCTCCAGGTTCTGATAGATGGGCTCATGGGTTATCTTGTTTCTCACTGGGTGGTTGTAGGTTGTTGGGATTTTTCAGTGAAGGAAAGGGACTGCTTTAAGAAAAGAAATGGAGAAATCCTTTTTTTTTGTATGCTATGAAATTTCTTTCAGGGAGAACATCTTGTATTTTGGGGGGAAAACAAGACATATGGACAAATTTTTTTACTGTAGCAAACAAGATCCCAATGAGTCATCAAATTGCTATACGAAGCATGTGGGTTATCACTTGAAGAGCCCTTTACTTTTCACTAAGGCAAGATTGAGGGTGCCGTGTTTGGCATGGCAGCTGAGCAAACAAGAATGGCCCTGCATTCCAGATTGTCAAGTAATCTGAAGTTTCCAGAGGAGAGCAGAAAGATCTCACTATAATGATGGAGGAGGAGGGGGAAGGGAGGAGAGAGAGAATGGATACTGCTTAAGAAGGGAGCTTAGGAGACAATTAATATGTGTGCATGCATGTGTTTGTGTGTGAGTATGTATAATTTTTAAGACTGTCTTTAGTTATTCAGAAGAGTTACCATTCAACAGAGCAGTCTATGGATACAATGCACATATGCCTAAGTTATCAGATATTTGTTATGAAGTATGTAAAGCAAACTTCCTTTCTCTCATTGATCAAGATGCACTCAAATTGATATGTTGAAACTATCATACATGCCTTTGAAGATAATAAGCAAGTAAAAAGTATCAACTCTGTACCTCAATAATGCTTGGGGGAGACACTCTTTTTCAGGAATTCTAACAGATGCTGATTTATAAATTGGTGTTTGACCAAGGAAACACAGAGACTGCAAACCTGGAGGTAGGATATGGAGGAGAAGAGAACAAAACATCTGGGTCTCATTTAAGTTTCTCTCTGAAAGCAGTATCACATGCCAGGAAAAGCAAAAGCATTTACAGCTCTACCCAGTTCTGAATACAGACAGAATTAGTGATTCTGACAAGGAAGTTGTGTATCCTGTAATCTCCAAAACTCTAGGAACGAGAAGCTAAAATATACTATCGGGATTCATTTCCAGCAGAGATTTAAAACTCATCAGTATCACAATATGCAGAGACTGTTGGTGTGACTTCATCTTGGCATTTACAAGGGTTTGAACTACAATAAATTAATTCAATGATTCAAATCAATGTAGATGAATATTGACTTGAACAATATCTATCATCATTACTAGAATAGTGAAGATAGGAAGAATGACATTTTGATCTATTGCAAAATCAACTCTTCTCAAGTAAATGACTGATATGACTGGGCAGTTGATTCCACGCTAAGTAAAAAGTTTCTTGATATTGTGTACAAATGGTAAACATTTGTGCGCAATGTACGCACTTTCTCCTATTCTTTAGCACTACACTTTCCATGTCAGCTGTTCCGTGAGATTAAAATTGTTTCTTTAGTAGTTCATTTTCTTTAGAAATTTAGCAGATTTTGTAGAGAGCATTGGTAATTCCATGTTGACAACGCACTTCACTAGAGAGAGACCTATTATTGTGGAAATCAATGTGTCCAACACCCTTTTTCCTCACGTACCTGGTCTTTCTGTTTGCTTTATTTGATGAAGCAGCACATTTTTTGGTAAGCCCTAGAGTTTCGCATGTTGTCCTGCCATGACCTGGAACCACCACGTCACTCTCTAATTAATATATTGTTGGTTGGGTGCACTAAACGGAAATGCCAGAACTAAGTGATGGGAGATTTAAGTAGGAGGTTTGACTGCTTCCCCAAAGATACTGCAAATGGATTATAAATGCTTCGAGTCTCTTTAGTGGAGAGTATGATGCCGGCATGTCTTATTAAATACAATTTCATTTACTCTTATCCAGTAATAAATATTTAGCATTTTATAAATTTGATACCTCTTCCAGGGTGAGAAGAAACATTTTCCTGTTAATTTTGACCCAGAAATTTTGATAAGAGAAAGCAAAATTTTGGCCCTATGTTATTCAAATTGACTGTTGACATTAATGAAGTTCACTGAGCAAGCTTAGCCTTTGCACTTATCCTGGGTAAACACATTCATAAGCCAATATCTTTGCAAATCTCACACCATATTTGCTAACCGTAAAATCTTTGCAAACATTAGACAGGATCACCTCTTGCTACCTGGTAACAATATTTGTAAGTGTATTTATTCAGAGAAGATGGCCAAGTACATTTAAAAAGTAGTTCTCAGAAGGGAATTCAGAACTATTTTTAAAAATCTGAAATCTTTATTCCTTGTTCTGCCTAAATGCTGCTCAGGCCAGAGCTATGCAAAAATGAAAAAAAAAAGGTCAGAGACATCCATAGAACTTTTTATTGTCAAAGTTCATTGTTTCAGCATACTACACAAGATGCAGTAATGTAACCTGGATAAAGTGTTTCTTTTAAAAAGTCTTTCGTTTTCTGAATGTGTTTATGACAGTCATGTTAACTGAAGTTGAATTAATTTATCAGATTCTTCTCTGTTGACTATTAAGAGCTCTAAAAATTCTTCCCTTCTATGTAAGTTCATTGGAGCATTCTTTATTGTGACTCTGGTTATCTTCTTTGACCTTCTCAGTTGTGGCACTTTTTTGGATTCCGCTGCATGACAATTCCATGACATTTCAGCAGTAAGGGAAGTCTAGTCTTTTTTTTTTTTTTTTGTCAGTCATGGTGTCTGAACTCTGGACCTGGGTACTGTCCCTCAGCTCTTCAGCTCTACCACTTGAGCCATAACTCCACTTCTGACTTTTTCTGCTTATGTGGTGCTGAGGAATTGAATCCAGGGCCTCATTCACACCAGGAGAGCACTCTACCACTGAGCCACCTTCCCAGCCCCAAGTCTAAACTATTTATGACATTGCAACTCAACCATGTCTTCACAAGCAGTGTTCCGATGTAGGCCTCCTTCCCAACCAGAGTGGATGCTCTCTTCTCCTGCAAACAAGATAGCTCTAAGACTCCAGTGACCTCAACTCTGGCGCTTAACTTTTGTGCCAATGGCCAGTGGCCATTGACTGAGTCCTTGTGTACTGATTGAGGCAGATCTAACTTAACATTGCTACTGCTGTGAGCTCAATGTTCCAGAGTCCAGTCTCTTCTTTGAATCTGATCATATCTTTCCTTAAATTATGGTTTCTACATAATTTTACTATGTGGATATTTTAAAAGTTGATCCTTTTTAAGTTCAGAAACCGAGGAGAGTAAGGAAAGGAAGGATGGGGAAATGTGGATTCATGGGTACTGAGTTAAAGTTAGACAGGAATAAGAAATTCTTGCACATGGTATCACACAGCAGAGTGTCTATAAATAGCATATGCTGTATATTTTTCAAAACTAGAACAAAGGACTTTGAATACCTTCATTAGATGGAAATGGCAACTATGTAAGAAAATAAGTATGTTTAGCATCGTTTAAGGTATATTATGCAATGTATGCATACTCAACACATCACATGGTATCCTATAAAGTTATATAATTTTATGTACTTATGTATTAAGTCATAATGCTCAATGTGCATATGTGAAAATGAAACCAGGTCACTTGAAGAGATGGATGGGATTGGGAGAGATGAGGAAAATGATAGAAGGAGGAGCAGTCATTAAGGTATATTGTATTCATAGATTGATAAATTGAATTAAGCCCCCTCTATACAACTACCTAAACATAAATTTTAATATAATTTAAATTTTAAAAACAAGAGACTAAAAAAAATAAAAAAAATAAAAAAAATAAAAACAAGAGACTAGATCCTGTTTGGGATGCTGACAAAAGCTCTGGAGGGAGACAGTGGGAATGGATGTACTATAATGTGAATGTGTGAATGCCGCTGAACTATAAACTTGATAGTTAAAATGATAATGTTTATGTTATTTATATTTCACTACCATTTACAAAAAGAATGATGAGCCTGGAGCGCAAATGTTAATTCCTGATGACATGCTTTCCTGTCTGCCACTCCCCTTCCCAGCCCCACACAATATGATGGCAGAGAGCCCAACGCTGCATCTGTCACTAACCTGGTAGAACACTCATTCACTCCTTCACTGCCAGGAACACCTGCTGTGCCTCTTCTGGGTATGGGCAAGTTCTGGGGAGCCATATGTATTTGTTCTTTTGCTAATCCTTAATTTGAGTCTTTTCCTGTGCATGTTCAATGAAGTGATAACAGAGCAAATGCAACAGGTATGAATCAGCCCATGCCAACTGCACACCTTGAATCTGCCCTCTTAACACAACATAGCTCAAGACTCTCAGCTTTGAGCCAATAGCAATTAAAATAATCTAACTCAAGTGGTTTAATCTTGCCACGTATACTTAGATGTCCCATCGATTTTCCACACATATACAGATTGTCTATCTTCCCAAATAGGAAGACTGCTGCACCTTTTCCCACTTTCAGTATAAATGAATAACTTAGCGATCTGACCTCACACCACTTTTATCAATGGTGTCAGGTTTAGTTTATCTCTGAGAGCCAAGAAGCTTTGGATGTGCCAGCTGCCCAGTGTTTCAGGACATAGGAACTGAGGATTAAACTGATTCCCCTGGATGGGGCTGCCAAGTATCCAGCCAACCTCTCCATTATTCATCCTGTTCTTTACCTACTCATCATCTCTGTATCCACTACCTGATATGGTGGCCTTGTGTTCTCTTGAAGTTTGCACACGCTGTGTCTCCTCCATATTTGTAACCCAAGACTTTGGGACAGACTCAGACATTTAGAGTACTTAATCTTCCCTTACAAGTTACGTTCTCCTTTAGCTTTCATTGCCTTTTTCTAATTCTTCTTTCATTCTTGGCTTACATTTCCCAACAGCTTTGCAGTTAGGTGAGGCCAATAACTATTTCCATCCTGTAAAATGTGAATGGAGAGGAAATACAAGAGTTGTGTGTTCTGGCATTTTTTTTGAAAAGGCTGGTGTGCCTCTGCCACATTTTTTATTTTTGCTGCCAGAGAAAAAGGAGATACAGGGATTGGCCATCTGGTGGTCATATCTGGAATCATAGCTACTCAGGAAGCTGAGATCTGAGAAACACAGTTTGATTGCAACCTAGAAAGGCAAATCTTATCTCCAGTTAATGAACATAAAGCTAGAAGTAAAGGCATGGCTCAAATGGTTTAAAACAAAGCCAAGGGTGAGCCTGAGGTCTTGAGTTCAAGTCCCAGAAAAAAATGTCTTGAAGTAAGTGTGAAGAACAGGAATCAGCTCATCCACTTTGGACATGTAATGTTATTATGACATGTTATTTCCACAGCTTAGCTAGATTCATCTCTTTTAAATAAGAATTCTCTCACTATGCATGATACAAACATATGTAAAAGACTGGATTTTGTTTGTATAGGGATGGTGTGACGGTTTTCCCAAGTAATGACTTTGGAGTCAGAAGGCTGGTTGGTGCTTGAATTCTGATGCCATTTATTAGCTGTTTGATATTAAGCAAGTTAATAACCTTTCTCAGCTATGTAAGATGAGGGTGAAAATAGTATCCCATTTATAAGGAAGGTGTGAAGAAGTGAGTTTAAACACTTAGACTGAAGCCTAAAATATGGCATTTGGCAAGCTGTTTATCATATATAGCAGGACTTTCATAAGTATCACTATGATTTTGCATTTAGGTGTGAAGAATTTGGATAATCTGACATAGTAAGAGTGTGATTGCAGATCAACTTGTATTTTACAATTATGTTCACAAATGCTTAGTTTTATTTATCCAAAAGAAAAATATTAGACCTAATTCATGAAGAAGTTATAAATAATTCCAATGACAGACTCTCCCTCTTATATGGGTAATGAACATCTGCCAAACATCTGTCATCTGGTTTTGAGTGCATCTGTGTGCAGTAAATCCACACAACAAACAATTTCCAGATTTTCTTTTGGATTTTAATCTTTGCTAAATAACTGTTGCAATCGATCAAGTTTGTGCGTACATTTCAAGCAAACATGGTTTGATTGTGACTTTAAAATTTTATTTGGTTTACAGTTTAATTTCTCTTATTTCTTCAAAAGATACACCATCAGTAATTGGTGTTCCTTTAGTAAGATTTTAATGTTCAAGTCTGTATTTCCCTTGTGAAAAGATTAGTGAGACAATGTATAACCCTTACCTTATTTTATCCTTAGCTACCCAAAGTGATTTTTTTCTTATATTATTTTTTAACTGATACATACTTTTGTACATATTTATGGGATTCAGTATGATTCTTGTATTACTCTTTATCTTAAGTACATTTCATGTACTTATCATTTGCATTACATTAAACATAATTTCTCTGTGGAAAGAAAATTAAAAATCATCTCTTCTAGGGGCTGGGAAGGTGGCTCAGTGGTAGAGCGCTTGCCTTGCATGCCAGAGGCCCCGGGTTCGATTTCTCAGCACCAAATAAGCAAAAAGAAAAAAGCCGGAAGTGGCACTGTGGCTCAAGTGGTAGAGCACTAGCCTTGAGCTGAAGAACTGAGGGACAGTGCCTAGGCTCAGAGTTCAGCCCCACGAGCAGACCTCCCCCAAAATCATCTCTTCTAGGTACTGTGGACTTAAATTTTTTTCACTCTATTTAAATTTTCACCCATTAACTAACTTTTCCCTATTTTCCCTTGCCTTTTCCCTTCCCAGCATCTGTAACCATTGTCCTGCTCTCTACTTCTATGAGACCAGTCGTTTTATCTTCCATGTCAGAGTGAAATCATGCAGTACTGGTCTTTTGGTCCTTGGTTAATTTCATTTAGCATGATTACCTTTCAGGCATTTACATGGCTGTAATCACAGTATTTTTTTAAATTATTTTTCATGTCTGAATAATATTCTACAGTGCATATATAGTGTATAGTATATAATATATAATTTTTTATTCAATCATTTGTTTGTAGTTACTTAGATTCACTCCTCATCTCTTTATTTAGTTTTTCCTTGCTGGAATTTTTAGATCCTCAAGTTTGCTAGGCTTGCTTGCTCACTCAGCTGACATGCTATCATTTGAGACACACCTCCATCTGATTTTACTCTAGCTATTTTTTTAAATGGACTTTTTTGCCTAGGATGGATTCCAACCATAATCTTTTTAAATTAAATATATATATATATTGTAATGATACTGTACAGAGGGGTTACAGTTACATGAATAAGGTAATGAGTACATTTTCTATTGAACATTGTTACCTCCCTTTGTTTCTCCCTTACCATCCCTTCTCTCCCCACTTCCCCACCTCCTACTTCCCCTCCCCCCACTGAAGTTGTAAAATTTGTTTTCAATATAGTGTCTTGTACATTTCATTGCTACTGGGTCAACTTGTATCCTTATTTAAGCATTTTGTTATTTCCTTTCCCCTCCCTAAATCAGAAAAATGTATATACAAGATGCAGAATCAAATACAGTGATGACAGGGGTTATACCATGGGGGAAGAACATAGAAAAGAAACAAAAAAGTTACATATTACATTATAAGTACATTAAAAACAACAGCAAGAAAGATAAGACCTCTTCTGTCCCTATCTTGAGGTTCATTTTGTTTCACATCATTTTATGCTTGTCCTAGACTAGTTATTGCAAATAATTAGCTATTATACTAGTTATTGCAAATAAGAGAAACCATGGGACCTGTTTCTTTGGGCCTGGCTTACTTCAAATAACATAATTTTTCCAAGTCTTTCCATTTCCTAACAAATGGGGCAATGTCATTCTTTCTGATGGAGGTATAGAATTCCATTGTGTATATATACCACATTTTCCTGATCCACTCATCTACTGAGGGGCATCTGGGTTGGTTCCATAAATTAGCTATGGTGACTAATACTGTGATAAACATAGTTGTGCTGGTAGCTTTAGTATGGTCTTGTCTGTGATTGTTTGGGCAAATGCTCAAAAGTGGGATTGCTGGGTCATAGGGGAGCTCTATGTGTAGTCTTTTGAGGAACCTCTGTACTGTTTTCTAGAGTGTCCAGCCATAATTTTTGAATCTCAGCATCCTGCATTACTGGGATATGAGTGTGAACAATCAGCCAGTGTGCTATTCTTGACTATTGTGAATGGTTCTGCAATAAACATTGGAGTTTAGATATCTTTTCAACACATTGACCTCATTTTCTTTGGTTAAAAGGTTATTTATTCAGCTGAATAATATGATATTTCTAGTTTTATTTTTGTTTAATTGAATTGTTTGAATTGACATACTTTAAAACACAAGAAGCTTCTAGGTGATAATTTTGTACATGCATACAGTCTACTCTGAATGAGTTCACCACATCTTTTAAATCTTTATTCCCCTTCTCCTCACTTCTCCAATGTTTTGTTGGTTCAATTATGGTATCTCTCTCTCTCTCTCTCTCTCGCTCTGTGTGTAACATATTTCCATCCTCTACTCCTCAGTATCCTGTTCTTTCTCCTCCCTCAACTGTCCCCTCCAAATTGTCCTTTTTAAATTCATCCCCCATTATCATCATTGTTATCATAATTGTCATCAGCATTTTAGGTCTAGGCTCCACAAGTAAGTGGATGCATGTGATATTTGGCCTTTTGAAATTGGTTTATCTCACTTAACATCAGGATCTCTAAATTCAATCCTTTCCCCTGAAAATGGCAAAATTTCACTTTACTCATGGCTAAATGAATAATCCACACTGTGATTATTTATACATTTTTACATGTTTTGTGTATATATGTAAATTATATATAAACATATAAATTCCATGGATGTATGGGTGTATTCATATATGTATGTGTATACCCATATCTGTGTACAAAAAGGCAAGGGAACAAATTAAGAAGAAGTACAAAATATACAATTATTTTCCCATGGTACTGGATTTAGAATTTGTAGAATTTAGTTCTTGTAATCTCCCTCTGGTTTTGCTCATCCAACTTTTCATAAAGTAAACATTTTCAGTTGAAATGTTTTCTCAGGTGAGGTTCACACAGTCCTCACTATGTCTTCCCGAAACATGGCAGAATGCTGCATGAAAGGTTGGCTTTGACATCCAAAGTAGAAAACAGTAGCACACAAATGTGCTGGGGGCCTGCTATGGCTCTGGTGATGATCATAGCAGATAGAAAGCAGAGGCTGGAAAGAAAGGATGATTAAGATAGCCATGAAGAGCAGCACAGCTTCTCATTGGTTTTGTCTCAGCTTGGTATTAAGCTAGCTTGGACATGCGAAGATAATGTTAGCCAGCTGCCATCTGCAGATCTGGACTCTTAGCTGGATCAGATCTCAAATACTCCTCAACTATGCTTTTGCAAACTTACCAAAAACTGAATTACCATAAAATAACTTTTAGCCTCACTGTATCTTCCATTCTCAAAATGTCTCCAAATAGATGTGTCAGATATTATAATTATTCTTAAGACTCGGCATTTTCTCTTTTAAAGTTTCTGAGTTTAACTTTAACAAGTAATTTGTAGGGATTTTACTCACTTACTCAAAGCCCTGATCATTCAAAGTAGTGACTCAATCATATTTTATACGTGATAGAAAAGAAAATAAAATTATAAAATTAAATGTGAATGTTAAGAGCTTGGAGAAAACAGATATATTTATTTAGTGCCTACTATGTTTAGTTGCAATTGTTTATCCATTTAATCTTATTTAACACTAATTACTGAGATAGACATTTTACAGGTGAAAAAACTGACAAAGGGTAGGAATAAGTCTCTAGAACTTATACTCAGTTAAGTGTGTGCCAATTCTGGGGCTTGAACTCAGGACCTATCTGCTCAAGGCTAGCTCTCTATCATTTGAACTACAGCTCCACTTGTGGAGATTAGAGTCTCATGGACTTTTGTGCCTGGGTTGGCTTCTCAGATCTGAGCCTCTTGAGCAGACATGATTACAGGCATGAGCTACTACTGCCCAGCTTCAGTTTGGTTTTTTAAATCAAAGCCCAAACATATTTTCACTGTTTTTCTGCTCTGAGCTTTTCACCATTTCACATATGTGTTTTTATTAAAATACTTATAGTGAAAGTTTATGCAATCAGCCTACTAATTAGTTGAGATGGAGAGTACAATTCTTGGATGTGGTAGAAGCATCTAATACCCAATTAGTACTTCCTGGTGGTAAAGGAGGGAGAATATAGTTGTACACAATAGTTTGGGAAGCAAATTCTAGCATCTGATAGCTCTGTGAAACATTGCTGTTCTGCCATTACTTCTTTGCTTAAAAAAGTTGGGCTAAGGGTTACATCTCTCTAGATTCAGTGCAAAGAAGCACATGATAGCAACATAAGAGGGTCAATATTTAAAACACATCATGACTAGAATATATTAGTAAACTTGGAAAACTAAGCTTGTCGCTTTCCAATTAAGATTTTGGAGAATTTTGATTAGCCTGTGGTAAATGCTATAAATGTACTGACAATGCAGAAACCATTCTCCCCTTCTTCCACAATGATGAAATGCTGTTGAGTACATGGACAATATTTTTAACCAGTAGGACATCAGCAATTGTTGTATCAGATATCTGTCTTGCTGCTCTTCTTATCAACTAGAATGTAGACATAGTGAGTTAGACCATGCAAGACATAAAGTTAGAAAGTGTCTGAGTAACGATTCTAGCTCAGGCTTACAAGAAAAATAAACATCACCCTTTTTTATGCTAGTCTTTCAAATCTCTGTTATATACAGCTGAACATATATTTTAACCAATACCAAAATGTCAGAGGTTTCTCAAATGAACATATATTTTAACCAATACCAAAATGTCAGAGGTTTCTCAAATGAAGCCTACATGGAGCTATGAAATAGATTTTTCATGTCTCCTCTTAAATTTTAGAAGTCAATCAAGGATCACCAGAACCTATATACTGCAACCAAAAGACAAAGTCAATACTGATTTTTTTTTTTAAATGCAATTTGGCCAGGCTCTAGTGGTGTCTCATGCCTGTCATCCTAGCTACTCAGGGGACTCAGATCTGAGGATTGTGGTTCAAAGCCAGCCTACGCAGGAAACTCAGTGAGACTCTTATCTCCAATTAACCATTGGAAAACCGGAAGTGGTGCTGTGGCTCAAGTGGTAGAGCGCTAGCCTTGGGCTGAAGAGCTGAGGGACAGTGTCCAGGTCAAGTTCAAGCCCCATGACCAAAAAAAAAAAAAGAAGAAGAAGAAGAAGCAATTTGGAGAAAAAGAACTATGAAAAGTTTCTGAATTATTTAAAGAATCCAAACATTATTATATTTTAGCTAAATTATTCTTTGAATAATTCAGAAACAGGTAGTTAATTGGAGAAAAGAGTCTCACTGACTCTTCTTTTTTTCCCTTCACTAAGAAATAATAAATAAGAGTAAAAGATTTTTAGTTTGAGAATTCCAACATCTAAATCCTAGGGACAACAGAAAGAGAACAGACAAAATTGAGAGCATGAAATAGCCTAATTTTCCAGAATAGAAGTACATACATTTCTAGAATAAAAGCATCTCTTGTGTGTTCAGCATAATAAATCAAACCAGCTAGTAATCTGTATCTGTGAGAAGTTGTAGCACATTAGTGAAAAGAACAGGTACTAAGAACACTTATTGAAGGGGAAAAAGAAGACTAAGAAATCAGAAATTGTCAGGCTTCTAAACAATAGAGCTGGAAATCAGAAGTAATAGAGTCAAGTCTCTAAAATTCTAATAAAAATTCTTTCCAGTAAAATTATATTAAGTGAAGTAAGCCAGGCCCAAAGAAACATAGGTCCCATGGTTTCCCTTATTTGCAATATCTAGTATATGTACGAGTCAAGCGGAAAAGGTCAGATAATGTGATGTCAGGAAAATGAACCCTTAGCTATGTATTTTAATGTTTTTTCTTTCATACATGTGTTTCTAAC
>NW_012267278.1:8333688-8362893 GCF_000151885.1 Dipodomys ordii | reverse complement strand
CTGGGAAGGGATGGGAAGGGTAAACAAAGGAGGAGGCTGCAATGCTTGGTAAGAAATGTACGCATTATCCTGCCCATGCAATTGTAACCCCTCTGAACAGTTTGTTCACAAATAAAATAAAATTAAATTAAAAAATAAAAAAAAATTCTTTCCAGTATAAAATTCTGCACCAAGGTAAACTGTTGATTGTATGTAAAAGTAAAATAAGACTATTTTAAGTCATTTGAAACCTGAATCTTTATCTCCTATGTAACCTTTCTTAGAAAGTGACAAATGAACATTATGCAAGAAAATACAATAAGGAAAAAAGCCCACATAGATTCAGAAAATGAGAGAGCCAACTCAAGACAGCTATGAACAAGCTCTTAACCACAATGGGTGGGTGAACTGATTTAGGTTTCCCAAAATTCCACAAGTAAAATTCATGTGCTTGTATCTTGAGGGAAACATCTCAGGAAGGAGGGAAACTGGGTAGAAAACATGAAGCAGGAAAATATGTTGAATTGGCTGTCTGATCCCAATACACTTTCTGGAGCAGAAATTGTACCACAGAGATAGTCCCATGTACAATGGAGACCAACCTCTTCTATTGTGTGTCACCCACCATCATTTGTGGTAAGGTTTCTGGGAAGATACCAACAGTGACCACTCAACTGGTAAGAAACTAAGGGACAAGTATGTATCAGGCATTAATGGCTAGCCATTAGGATTGAAGCAGGACCAGAGTTGTGGAAAAGATGTTAAAGCCAAATGTTAAGGCTGCGTAGAGAAGGCAGAGATAAAGCAGACTATAAGTGGAGCTCAAATACTTAACATCATGAGTAAACCTAGCATCAACAACAAAAAGACTAGGAAGAAGAAAGAGGAGAAGGAGAAGGAGAAAGAGTAGAGGAAGAAGAGGAGGAGGAGGAGAAGCCAGTGATATTTAATGAGTTTGAACATATTGAAGTCTGTACAACTGAGAGAGAGTATGGAGGTGAACCAGTTATGTTCATAAAGAACTTGCAAACATAATTAATCTAAAGACATAAAATTAAAAGTTGTATAGGAGAAAAATAATCCTAGGTTATTATATGATTTAACTAAGAAAGTTTTTCAAATGCTCACAGTAAAAAAAAAACAACTAAACGTTGATCTAATCAAATGTATGAAATCATTCTAGCTAGGAGGTGAGGGATGGCAAGCGAGGTGAAGTAGAAGAGTCCTATAGGGTTGCTCGCTGCAGTCTGTCCTGTGGTAACTCTTTATATACAAAAGCCCTTGAATACACTCTTGAAGTGTGTGGCTGTGATACCAAGGGATTTAGTCTCTGTTACCTGAGAGTTCACTGTGTCTGAGTTCCAGCCTATACTACTTGCTGTTTGTGGCATTGCCTGAGCCCTTTTGTGAATAGTTGTCTTATCAGAAGTCAATAGACAAAGGAAAAAAAGAAAAAGAAAAGTGAAGAAAGAAGGAAGGAATATAGAAAGAGAGAGGGAGAAAGAAAGAAAAAAACAGAGAGAAAAAGGATAAAGAAAGAAGAAAGAAAAGAAGATAGAGAGGAAGAAGGAAGGAAAGAAAGAAAGAAGGAGAAAGAAAGAAAGAAAAGGAAAGGAAGGAAGGAAGGAAGGAAAGAAGAAAGGAAGAGAAACATCAAAACCAAAAAAGCAAAAGTTTAAGTTAATTGTTTATGGATATTTAAAGGCATTGGAATAAATAGCAATAGACTCAGTCTCTGACTATTAGAGGGTAAAAACACATTACAAACTAATAAATATGTTAGAGATATTGTTCATATATAATTTTCTTTTTTCCCCCATGGTCGTGGGGCTTGAACTCTGGGCCTGAGTGCTGTCCCTCAGCTAATCAGCTCAAGGTGAGCACTCTACTACTTGAGCTACAGCGCCTTTCCATGTTCATATATAATTTTCTTAAGATAAAATACTTTTTCAAAAAGATAAGCAGAGCAAGGCATGATGACACATGTCTCCAACTGCAGCCAAGGGATGCAGAGATAGGAGAATTACAGTTAGATGTTCGGTCAGGTAATATTTAATGAGTCTCTATTTCAAAAACAAGACCTCATGGTGGTTCACATCATATTCCCAGCTACTTGAGAGGTTTGTAGTAAGAGGATGGTTGGGCAAAAGCAAAAGATCCTATCTTTAAGAAAAAAGTAAAAGCAAAAAAGTACAGAGACATGGCTCAAGTGGTAGAATGCTTGCCTAGCAAGCATAAGGTCTGGAGTTCAATTTTCCAGCACTGCTCAAATAAAGACTAGGAGAAATTACTGCTTTTCTTTTAACATTCTTAATAGAAAATGTTAAGGGTAGAATAATAAATTCAAATTTTCCCAACTCATTTGCTTCTAGCACCTTTTAAAATTCTATTCCTTTAAACAGTTACTAACATCTAAAAAGACACAAATCTTGCCACTTGGTAAAGTGCACATGTTAATAGAAAACAGAATATACTAAGTTCTGTATGGAAGACTTCATCTCAGCTTGGGATGAAGTTCAGAGATCATTGGTGTGCCATATACAAAGTTTCTACAGAAATTCTAAAGACATAGAACTTCTGAACTTCAGCTTTTCTTTGTGTGTGTGTGTGTGTTTGCTAGAAATTCACTTTAATAAAATAGTCTGTAATATGTCACAGGCATCTGAAATCAAATAGACTAATAACAGTCACCCAGGTGACACATATTAGAAAACAACACTTTGAATTCCTTTAAACACTATGACTCAACACTATGACTTAATTTTTTAAATTGGAAATGATATCTTCATCACTTCTGTTTGTATGCTTAAATATAGATATATATTTATGGAGAAAGGAATATTTTATGTAATTCAATCTTAAAATAGCTTTACCTAAAATGGTGCAATATATGTGTAACTTCACATCCAAGCTGACTTGATTCTTCTTACTGATCAAACTTTAGCTTTTCAAAATGAGCTAGAGTGATGACTTACTTGAAAAGCCATGCATTCAGGTCTTAATTTGTATTACAGCATAATGAAACCTTAAGACATAAACTTCTGAAACTAAATGAGAGATATGGATCCAGAATGTAAAACCATCAACATTTTTTTCTTTGTTAAAGTTTAAGGTCACAAGTGTTTTTTTTTCTTTCTTGCTATTGTTTCTAACATATTTATAAGGTACCATGTGATTTTTTTTGTTGCTTTGTATGTTCCTCCCCATTGTATAACCCCTGTTTTCACTGTATTTGATATTGATATAATTTGGGGAGTGGAAGGGAAAAATCAAATTGTTTAAATAGGGATACAGGTTGACCCATTGCAAAAATGAGATGTACTAGACACTATGTCAAAAAATGAACTTTACAATTTAGGCTTGGGAGGTGGAGGGGGGGTGGGAGGAATGTAGTTGTGGAGATGGGCCAGAAGGGATGGTAGGGGAAAAACAAAGGAGGAGGCTACAATGCTTGATAAGAAATGTACTCACTACCTTGCTCGTGTGATTGTAACCCCTCTGTACAGTATTTTCACAATAAAAAACTTATTTAAAAAAGTTTACCAGTCACATTTTCTCATGCAAATATATGCATCTTAGGTCATTATGAGATTTAAAAGGAAACCTTTACATTTAACTACTTCATTTAATTTCTAAAAGTTAGTAGAAACTATGGCCTAGAGGAAAGCCGTTGGCATGAAAAGCTGCAGGTACATAGTGGCTGCTCTCCCACACCCTGACTCACAAAGCATTAGATTTTGAGGGATGCCTCATCACCAGGTCCAGTGTCCAGGAAGATTCAGGACCACTCTGACCATCATGAGAGAGACTTTGGACCACTTTGGACATTGCTATTTTTTGGCTGTAAGTACAGAAAAAGGAGGAGAGAGAAAGAAAGAAAGAAAGAAAGAAAGAAAGAAAGAAAGAAAGAAAGAAAGAAAGAGGGAGGGAAGGAGGAGGGAAAGAGTGGAGAGAAAGAGAGAAGGAGGGACAGAGTGAGACAGAGATGGGGGAGAGAGAAAGAGAGAGAGAGAGAGAGAGAGAGAGAGAGGTGAGAAGCTTGATTACTAAATCACCACAAAGAAAGACCTGGGCAGCCGGGCTCTGGTGGCTCATACCTGTAATCTTAGATACTCAAAAGGCTGAGATCTGAGCTCAGGATCTTAATTCGAAGCCATCACAGACAGGAAAGTCTGTGAGACTTTTATCTCCAAGGAACCACAAAAGAGCTGGAAGTGGATTTGTACCTCAAGTGGCAGAGTGCTAGCTTTGGGAAAAAAGTTCAGGGACAGTACCCAGGCCCTGAGTCCAAGTCCCAGGTCCGAAACAAGCAAACAAACAAAAAAAGGAAGACCTGGACAACATCAGTCATGCACTTATACCACATGAAGAAGCACTGAGGTCAGAGGTATCCACATCATCTGTGTGTTCAGTGGAGGAAAGGCAGAGCGCTATATAGATTCCTCAGCTAGGGGTCACTAAGCGCCCTTCATATGCTATAGGAGATCAGCTAGCAATTGAAAACAGCTATGCTGAAAAACAAGCCTTTCCATATAGTTCTTTCCTTTGTCCAACCTTACTTACATGCCTTTTGGACAGTATTGATATTTCAAAGTCTCATCATTCCTATTCAATCTACAGACTAAGAGTGTTCATCACAATTTCTTTTACTTGACTAAAATAACTTGCTAGAATTTATACATTTAAAATCATTATAAATGCCCTTTATGAGACTCTGCAGGGGACCTTCCAATAAATGTCTCCTTGTAATATAATTCATTTCTGCCATCAGCAAACTATGCCCTAAATTAGATAAAGCCTACAGACCTTAAATGTAATCCAACTAATGCAACTGGATTACAGTGCAACAGTTTGGATATGGACCACAATGACACGCTTAAAGCATAATAGTAGCTTCGTTCATCATTATATTAGGAAAGGAATGATTGTTTCATTAGGCCTCAGAGCCTAGTTTCAGAATATTTGGCTACTTCCCCTGTATTGCTGTGGCCTCCTAAATGGAAAAAGATCCAGTTCCATCTCCAGTACAGTCTGAGGCAAATAAGATGATCTCTGGGATGGTGGCACTATTATTATACATACCAACCTCTGTGGGCTGAAGGGACACTTTGCCATTCCTCAGAGGAGTTCACAGGTGTCAAGGTGATCCACACTTGCTAGGACAATGCCACCCTCATCTAACTTCACTCTTCCAGAAAGCAAGTAAGCATCCATCCTAGAGAGGAGTCAAATAAACTATGGAACAACCAAATATCATGCAGCAGTAGATGACAACAGCAGGAAATAGATAAAATATAGAACAACTAAGTTTCATGGAACAGTAGATAACAGCATACAATAGAACTGATTGCATTTTTCTTTCTTTCTTTCTTTATTTTTGTGCCGGCCCTGGCACTTGAACTCAGGCCCTGGGTGCTGTCTCAGAGCTTTTCTGCTCAAGGCTTAGTGCTCTACCACTTGACCCACAGGTCTACTTCCAAATTTATTAGTAGTTAATTGGAGATAAGACTTTCCTGCCCAGGCTAACTTTAAACTATGAACCCCATCTCTCCCTTGAATAGCTGGAATTATAGGTGTGAGCCTCCAATGCCTTGCCTGATTTTACTTTTTAAAATCTGACCACTAAGCATGTCAAAGGCAGATACACTTTAAGTAAATATGTAATTCATAATGTAAATGTCAGAGTAAAGCACATTCTTAGATAGGAACAAAATTTAGTTGTTTACATTATCTGAACTAAGAAATGTTTGGAAACCCCTCTTGTGTCAAATGATAATTTTCTCTGTTTAAATTCTGCAGTACTTAGAAGATTATTGTCCAATATTCAATTTAAGAGGTTATAAAAATTTCAGTACTTTAAAACAGGTAGTTTAACAGGTAGGCTCGATTTTAGATGGAGGAAACTTTGTGAACATGGTTACTGAATAGTGCAGATGAAGAAATATTGGTTGGAGGTAAAAGTTACATCCAAGAAAAAGATTCTGTACCCATAACTATGTGTAGGGTGATCCTGACCCATACTCTTAGTCCCAAATGTGTTCTGCTTTTAGTTGGGGGACCATTAATTTAACCATTTTCCTTTATGCTTAGAGGGGGATTCATTTACTCCTGGAACTATTATGGTCCACTAGACATTGCGGACTGGTCCAGTTCGATAGGATGGTATAGTTCAAGAACTTTGCCTATTTACTACTGATTTGCTGTGTAACCTTTCAAAATCACCTAACTTCTTTGGACCTCAGTGTGATCATTGTAAAATGGCATAGTGTCATTAGCCTTCTCAAGATGTATCAGTCTTAACAAGAAATGAAAGAAAAATCTCACATCTTTGAGGTCTTATAATTCATTCAGAAGAGACAAAACATTGCCTCCTCCAATATTGCTCAGCCTCTGAGTAGCCATTTATTATTGGGCAACTTACTTCATCTACCTTTACCTTCATTTTCTTGGCTATAAACAGGGAAAAAAATAATCTCTTATAGATTATGATATGATAATAAAATGTCCAGTCCTTAACATAAGATAAATAAAAGCTTCCTCCATCTAAAATCGAGCCTACCTGTTAAACTACCTGTTTTAAAGTACTGAAATTTTTATAACCTCTTAAATTGAACATTGGACAATAATTTTCTAAGTACTGCAGAATTTAAACAGAAAATTATCATTTGACACAAGAGGGGTTCCAAACATTTCTTAGTTCAGATAATGTAAGCAACTAAATTTTGTTTTTGGTAAATATGAACTGTTATTATGGTCAATAACAGCTGTTGCTCTCAACAATCACCTTCTTACAAAGAAAAAAAACTTGGCTCTCTCAATGTTCTGAGGAGATTACTCTGAGTTGTAATTGCTACTTCATACAGGTATAGTTATCTTTGTTTCCAATTAATATTTTCCAGTTCAAACTATTTAAGTTAAAAATACATATTATCACTAGCTGTACAGAATTCAGAAGAAATAAGACATTTTTTCATATAGAATATATTTAACAAACGGAGAAAAAATATTCTTAATTCCTCCTTCTAAGTAATGCCCAAATTTTTTATAAAAATTTATTTATTTATTTTTATTGTTAGAATACCGTACAGAGGAGTTACAATTACATGGGCAAGATAACGAGTACATTTCTTATCAAGCAATGTTGCCTCCTCTTTGCTTCCCCTTCCCATCTCTTCCCATACAATGCCCAAGTTTTTATTCTACCCATAAAGCAGTCTTAAAATATTGAATAAACTATCAAGGTAAATTTGTAATAATTAGTATATATCTAGGATAATCTTAGCAGATGAGCAGAAGAGCTCAATAGTTATGTACATATGACCTTATAGATGATGATAAGCTAAATGAACTCCAAGACATGGACACAAAAGGTTTTTCTTTGTTGTTGTTGCTCTCAATGTACTATGTGATTTCTTTTGTGCTTCCCCCTCCTATGGTTTATCCCCTGTTGTTACTGAGTTCGATTTTGGTACCCTGGGTATAGTATATACATTTATCTGAACTAGTGAAGAGCGGGGAACAGCAACATGGTGAGACAAAGGACAAAGAAGGAACCTATGCAACAGAATAGGTACAACTTGGGGGGTCTGGGGAGAAGAAAAAGGGAGAAAAATGAGGGAAGGGGTAACAAGTTAGACAAGAAATGTAATCACTGCCTTACTTATGTAACTGTAACTCCTCTGTACATCACCTTGGCAATCAAAGTTTTAAAAATTACACATCTCCAAAGAAATTAGTTTTAAGTTAACAATATTAAATGTAAAAGTAGGCTTTTATTTATTTGTTTGTCTGTTTTTGTGTCTGTCCTAGGGCTTGAACTCAGGTCTGGGGTATTGCCCCTGAGCTTTTGTGGTAAAGATTAGTGCCCTACCAGTTGAACCACATCTCCACTAGTGGCTTTTTGGTGGCTAATTGGAATTAAGTTTATCTCGGGTTTGTCTACCTGGGCTGGCTTCAAGACCTAATACTCATTGTTCTGTGTAGGCAGAATTACAGGCATAAGCCATGTGAGCTTGGTTATTTTAAAAAAAAGAAGAAGAAAAAGAAAAAAGTAGTGCATTGAAACAATCTGTGACCAGTAGAAAGATTTTAACCAAATTTATTCCTTTCCTTCCTTCTTTCCTTCCTGCCTTCCTGCCTTCCTGCCTTCCTGCCTTCCTGCCCTCCTGCCTTCTTTCCTTCCTGCCTTCTTTCCTTTGTCTCATCCCATGTTTACTGTCTACTGAAAGACATTTTCTTCTGCTCATATTAATACTCTATCACATTCTTAGTGCTGTTCCTAAATTTGTCAGTAATAATTCCTATTAACCCAAGTTTCCCTAGAAGCTTGTATAAAAACATGTATATTAGAGAATGCTAGCTGGGCGCCAGTGGCTTACTCCTGTAATCCTAGCTACTCAGGAGGCCGAGATCTGAGGATTATGGTTCAAAGCCAGCCCAGGCAGGAACGTCTGTGAAACTCTTATCCCTGATTAACCACTAGAAAATAGGAAGTGGCACTGTGGCTCAAGTGGTAGAGAGCTTGCCTTGAACTGAAGAGCTCAGCAACAGTGCCCAGGCCAAGAGTTCAAGCCCTAAGACTGATAAAGAAAAAAAAAAGCATGCAATTAATGTTTTTACAGGAAATGATTATTCATGTATTATACTAATCTTGTCTTGAGTTGAATTATATTTTTGTGAGTCATATATAATTACATTATTGTTACATTTGCATTGTTTTCTTTTGGAAATATAAAAATATTAGTCTTAGAAGTTATTCATGTGAGAAAATGTACACTATGAACAGATCTTACTTCAGTCCCAATTGATGACATGAAGTGGAATTCAGTGATTGTGGTTGCCTGAGGCACACAGAAAGTGGATTCAAGTCCCTTGGTCAGAACTAGATATAACAATACTAGGAGAAACAAATCAGATGGGAAACACAGCAAAGAGCTGGAATTAGTATAAACAAAGTATGCTTCATATTCACATTTCAGCAAAACCAGACCAAGAAACAAGTGATCTGGGCTGTCATGTGCTATTTCAGAATGGAAAACTTTTTAGTTCTTCTAATTAAAAAAAAAAAAAAAGCTGGCGGCAAACAGCCTTCTTTCCTTGGCTTTTTCAGATTAGTTGTTAATAAGACAAACTGTTATATATCATCTACTTAGTGATGCAAAAATATATATTGAGATCAAAGATAATCAAAGTACACCTGGTTATTATTTGTAAAGACTTAGCAGTAAGTTTCTAATGATTAATTTATCTGCCACATAACACCTTAATAGATCATGGGAAACATCAAGGGAGGAATGTGGTAGTGCATTTCTAACGGCCCCTTTGCTGTGTGTGAATGATAATTGGCGTGGAAGGCGTCATTAGTCTTGTTAGAGGACGGTTCCTGGAGGATTCTGGATGTGTTCCCTTTTAGAGGGGAGGTCAATGAAGTCACCCCCTGGGACTCCCCTGCAGGATACAACTAACACAAGCATAAACTGTATGGAAATGGCTAAATTATCTTTACGGAGACCTTGGTCTTTTACATCAATCAATTCCTTCTGAACTAGTAAAACAGACAAGCACCCTGCTGGCAGAAGTGTTACTATCCTTATGCTTGTCATGAGTGGCACTAAGAGTTTAACAATAAGCAGGCATCATTTTGTCTTATTTCTTTAAAACAAACAACCTCCCCCCCCCAAAGTATGCTGGTGGTGAGAACTACTCTTTAAATTGAGGAGCAGAGGGAAGAAAAGACTTGCTAAATGGATCCATTGTCACCTTTTTTTCTAAGTCACATTTTTTTCTACTACTATGAGAGCATTGAAAAGAAGATCATTCGAATCTGACAAGCCATAGCAAAGCAAAACCCCAGGACCCCATGGGAGAGAGGCCAGCAGGTTTATCCGCCTTCCTATGGCAGCTTCCTGAGAGTGCAGCCATGTCAACGCCTCGTCCCGACACCTAACTCCAGAGAGAATTATAAGTCATCAATACCAATGACTGTAAAACACTCTGTAAATAAAAATGGCTTAGAAGTTCCAATTAACAGCAGAAAGTAACCCTTTGGGACATACCGGAGAGAAATAACTGCATCCATAAATAAGGAACGGTGAATTTAAGTTCAGTTCTTATTTCCAGTGCTATTAAACATGGACCTCTTTCTCATCCCCAATCTGAAGATTCCGCTCTGATTTCAGTTTTCATACACTACAGAGGGTCATGCTTATGTATGGAGGGGATGAGGACCCAGCGTTGAGCATTCACCACTATTTTAATGTGAGTACTCATGGACAAGTACCAGTGTTTCAGTCTGTCTAGGTGTAGTACCGCTTAGCAATCTAGACTATTGCTTGACTTCTTTGAATGTGCAATGAGAAGATGACAGCAAGATACCTCTGGAGGTCATGCTTAAGTCTACCCTTCTGCCTGCCCATCTCATATTTTCTTTTCTAACCTTGGTGGCACTGGGGCTTGAACTCAGCACTCTAAATACTTGAGACTTTTTTTAGTTCTTACACATTTTCCCCCTGCCAGTCTCAGGCTCTGGGCCTTCTACCACCATGCCCACCTCCTCACAGCTAGAACTTTCCTAAGCACAAGTGTCCACTGAGCCTGTAGTATGTTCCAGGGACTGTACCAGTCACCTCCTGTGAAGAAATAAAGACATTGGGAGTGATTTTAGAAGACCAAAATAGTATTAAATTAATAGCCAAATAATATTTATTATATGTACCCGGCATTATACTAAGTCCATAAATAATGTACAATTATTCTCCCCATTTTAAAGTGAAACCCAAATTAGAGAAAGGTTAAAATAACTTGCTCAAGGTCATAGACAACTGATACCTGAACTATATGAAGAAGAATAAATAAGATAAGATAAAATGGTTGTCCTCTGTTAACCTATCTGAGCAATGGCAGATGGGCAAACATCTATGGAGTGATAGGAGTCACAAGAATGTGTAAAATAGTTGGGAAATGTAAATAAGAAACATTTAATTTGGAGAATCTCCAGAAAAGCCTCTAAAAAAATAGATGAGTTGTTTCCATTTTCTTATCTAGTCATTTTGCTACCTGTTTGATTACAATATTCTTGTAACTTTGGGCAAAATAAAACAACACCCCATATATACACAACAGCGCCACAGGACATAATTTAAAAAGTCAAATAAAATGCAGTTGGCACCATCCTTAGCGCCTATGAAGGCTGCTGCAACATCAGTCTGGAACTGGAAAACAGGCTTTCAGAGCTTGACCAGAAACCAAGGATTATCTAGGGGAGTCAGCTGCCCTTTTTATTTAAACGGTGTTAGCCACTGAGCAGCTCAGGTCACCTTTAGCCATGGCTGCATGGCTGATATGCCTGGGTGGAGGTCATGATGGGCAGAGGCATTAAGTGATATTCTGCGAGGGCAGGCAGTGTATGTCCAAGCCTGCAGGGTCCTACTATCAGGAAGGGCAATGCAAGGGGAGAGGTGTGTGTGGAGATGGATTAGGGGAGAAAGGAAGATGCGAGTCTGGGCAGTAGCCTCTGTGTCTGCTTGGTCTTGAATTTCCCTCTATAGAGATGATTCATAACAAGGAGAGTGGACCTGCCTGCTTCCTTCTACACTGTCAGTGATGTCTACACGGGGCCTACCTTTGAGCCCACTGAAACTTCCTTTGCTGACTCAAACTACATTCTGCCTTTTAAAAGACAACAACAAGTCCATGAATACAATGAAAGACAACATGATGTTAGATAACAGTTTGGACCATATTCACTGCAGATCATGAAATGAAACTACAAAGGTTAAGGGACTGTGTGTAGCTAGATTTTCCAGCTCTCTCCAATGGACTAGAATCACGTGTGCAATGATCACTGTCATTTAGAACATCCTCAGAATTCAGATGTAATCACTTTCCTGCCACACACGAAATAGAAATCCTAAAATAGATGCAAGGGGAATATGGTAACCTACACAATTTAAGAAAAATGATAAAAAGGGTCGGTTGGGAAGGATGGGTGAGAATGTTGAAAGAGATGACATTGACCAAGATACATTGTATGTATAAACTGCTTTGCTGAATGACAACTTCTTTGTACAACTACTTAAAGATAATGAAAATATTTTTAAAAAGAAAGGAAAACTCAAGGACTGGATAAGAAAAATAATTTGGGAAATGTTGAGCTGAGTAATGGTTAAATCAGCTTCTTTATTTCAAGATTTCTCAGGGCTTGTATTACACTAGTGTGTGGTGTAAATTTCCCACAAAGTGATAGAAATGATGAAACATTTGCCAAATCTTTCTTTTTCTTTTTCCTTTTTCCCCCCCCAAAGCATCTCATGGTGCCAGTGACAAGTGAAACATACTAGGGTTATGTTGTTCTCAGTGTTCTAGAATTGTCTATAAACACATGTACTAACTCCCTTAGGAGAACTTCTAAATAGTTTGGAAAGTATAAATCTATTTTTTCATCAATAATACTAAGTTCAAAAGCATCAATAATTCCAAACAACTTCCTCAGAAGCTCCAAAGAATCTTACATGGGTCGCTAAATAAATGTCAAATTCCGACACTTCAACCAAGGTCTGTGAGACAGCTTGCAACTCACCGGGACTTGTCTGTAAACAAAATAAAAGGTACACCTGTCACTGCCATTCTTTTGAGTAATCACAGTTTATAATTCACTCACCATGAAAAGCTTTATTTATGTTCATATGGTATGAAAATTACAAGAAAAACTTCAAATTAATTACCTTCTTAAAAGCAAAGCCATTGAAATTTATTGCAGACAGAAAGGAAATGTGTTCACATCTCATAAAGCTTCTGAAAACTTGGCGGTAAAATATGAGTTAGAAAAAGTGGTTCCTGCATTACCAAGTTCTCAAGATGTAGTGACAAATTAGTTGACCATGACTATAATCCCAAACTTGGTGGCTTTGGATCAGTGCTCTGCCTAGTTTAAGGCAGCCTTGACCTCAAAATATGATCCTACTTTCTAAGTTTACTAAGAAATGTCCCCCAGGATGGACATAGTCTGCTGACTTTTAGAACAAGAGGTAGAGCGGGTCAGACAATTCACTACTAGTCACTTCTCACACCTCAGCAGAAAATAGCAGGAAAACCACACAGGAGCTCATTGGGTTGAGATGTGGGTGGAGGGTGATTGCCTTCTGGGATGGAATCTTTTTCTTTCTCCTTCTTGAAAGTGGCATTTTATTCCACACGGAAATAAGCTGATTAGTATGTAGAAAAGCAACAGCCCTTTGATTTCCACAAATGTGTTTTGATTTTTTATTCTGAGCTTCAAGTCCTTCCTGCATCTATTTAACCACAGCTCATACCACTCACAGTAGCTTTACTAGGGCTGAGGGTTTGGGGGTGGGTGTACTCCTCCTTAGAATCTTGCTTGCATTTGCATGTGAAAAGAAAGAAATGCCTTTGAGTAATTAGACATCTGAAATTCCACACCATGAGGAGGGGAAAAAAAAGACTTTTGGATATTTATGGAGAGAAAAATCCATAAGGACAATGAATACAGAATTGATGTTCTGGAAGATGGGTAGGGTGAGAAAGATATAAGGTTGTAGCACATGGTGATGAATTTCACCCAAACAATGCTAAAAGTAATAGATCCACTTTCTTATGAATAGTGGGTAAATGGAAAATTACAAGTCATTTTTTTCATAATTTAAATTTCTTATATTAATTCTATGATCTTAAAACAGCCCTTTCTTTTTGACCTGATATTTTCATGCCATATTGAAGAAACTCATGATCAATGTGTATTGATTTGATCACTAATTGCTTTAATTTTGTTTTAGAAATTAGAAAGGCTCTAATGAGAATGTGAAGTCACTTCAAGATAGTACATTATGGCTAGGCTAATTTAGCTGAATTCTGTGCATCCGATTATTTCATTATGGACTATCAATTACCATACAAATGAATGAGATAAATAGCCTTTTCTGAGTAGATTTACATTTTTTAATTCATCTATAAATTTCAAGAGCTTAAGTTAATTTATATCCTAACAGCATATTTAATATACAAATAGTTCAATCATGAATACATTAGCTACATAAATCCTCACTCCAGTATGTTTTGAACAACATTTGAAATGATGATTTTATAAAAAAAAAAAACTTGCTCATACTGCATTTAAACTCTTAAAAAATTGGAAATACATATTTTTGTCAAATTATTCCATAGTATATCTGGGAAATTAATGAAATACAAAGAAGAGATGAAGAGGTCTTCTGTTTAAGATTTATAAACCATGCAATCCCATTTGTCCAACCTTTCTTTGATTTGTTGTGTTTTCGGGTCTCTATTAAGAAAATTTCGGCCTGTGCCAAGGAGACCTAGGGTGTCTCCTATTCCATCCTGTAATGTTTTCAGAGTGTCTGCTTTGACTCCGAGGTCTTTGATCCATTTGGAGTTGATTCTGGTGCAGGGTGATAAATATGGATCTAGCTTTAGTTTTCTACAAGTGATTAGCCAATTTTGCCAGCACCATTTACTAAAGAGGTTGTCTTTCTTCCATTGTATTTTTTTAGTTCCCTTATCGAAGATTAGATGGCTATAGGTCTGTAGGTTCATTTTTCTAGGTTTTCAATTTTATTCCATTGTCCCTGATGTCTGTTCTTGTGCCAATACCAAGCTGTTTTGATTACTATGGCTTTATAGTAGAGTTTGAAAATTTGGTATTAATATTCCTCCAGCACTGTTTTTTCTGTTGAGGATCATTTTTGCTATTCGGGGTCTTTTATTGTTCCACATGAATTTTTGGATTGCCTCTTCTGTTTCCTTGAAGAATGAGGTTGGAATATTGATAGATATTGCATTGAATTTGTAGATAGCTTTGGGAAGTATTGCCATTTTCACGATGTTGATCCTTCCAATCCAGGAGCATGGGAGGTTTTTCTACTTTCTAAGTTCTGTTTGATTTCCTTTTTCAAGTTTTAAAAGTCTTCATCATAGAGATCCTTCACTTCTTTGGTTAAGTTAATTCCTAGATATTGTATTTTGGGGGTTATTACGAATGGAGTTGTTTTCCTGATTTCAGCCACATTTTTCTCATTGTTGGCATACAGAAGAGCCATTGATTTTTGAGGGTTAATTTTATAACCTGCTATTTTGCCAAAGTTTTGAATCAGCTTGAGTAATTTGGGAGTGGAGTCCTTAAAAGAGACTAAGGAGCACAACAAATGAAAGAAAGATTGGACAAATGGGATTGCGTGAAATTGCAGAGCTTCTGCATGGCAAAGGACATAGATAGCAAGATCAATAGAAAGCCCATGGATTGGGAGAAGATCTTCACTATCCATACAACAGACAAGGGTCTCATATCACCTGGAACTCAAAAAATTAAATCCCCCAACAACAAGTCTTCAAAGAAGCAACTGCCCAACAAATAAGTGGGCTAAAGACTTCAAGAGAAACTTCTCTGAAGAGGAAAGAAGGATGGCCAATAGACACATGAAGAAATGCTCAACCTCCGCAGCCATAAAAGAAATGCAAATCAAAGCAACATTGAGATACCACCTCACCCCAGTTAGAATGGCTATAATCAAAACTTTAATAAACGATTTGTTTTTCCCCTTCCCCTCCACAAATTATACCAACATCAAATACAGTGAAACAAAGGAGGAGGCAACAATGCTTGATAAAAAATGTAATCATTATCTTGCCCATGTAATTGTAACCCCTTTGTACAGTATTTTCACAATACAAAAAAATGTAAAAAAAAAACCCTCTAATAACCAAAGATGCTGGAGGGGATGTGAACAGAAGGGAACCCTACTATATTGTTGGTGGGAGTGTAAACTTGCTCAACCACTTTGGAAAGTAGTATGTAGGTTCCTCAAGACTCCACATAGAGCTCCCCTATGACCCAGCAATCCCACTTTGGGGCATTTATCCGAATGATCACAAACAAGACCATACTAAAGCTACCAGCACAATTATGTTTATTGCAGCATTATTTACCATAGCTAAGATATGGAACCAACCCTCAGTAGATGAATGGATCAAGAAAATGTGGTATATATACACAATGGAATTCTATGTCTTAATCAGAAAGAATTACACTGTCCCATTTGTTAAGAAATGGAAAGACTTGGAAAAAATTATATTAAATGGTTTCCCTTATTTGCAATAACTAGTATATGTCTGAGACAAATAGAAACTGTCAGATAAGTTGATGTTAGGCGAAATGAACCCCAAGATAAGGATTCAAATGTTTTTCTTTCTTTCTTGCGATTGTTTCCAACATATTTATAAGATGATTTCTTTGTTGCTTTGTATGTCCCTCCCCCAGGGTATAAGCCCTGCTTCCACTGTATTTGATGTTGATATAATTTGTAGAGGGAAGGGAAAAAACAAACTGTTTAAATAGGATTACAGGTGGATCCATTACAACAATGAGATGTACAAGAGGTTATGTAGAAAAACAAACTTTACAACTTTGGCAGGGTGGGGGATGGGGTTGGGGGGCTGGTGCTAGGGAGGTGTGGGGGTGGGGGGGTGGAAAGGGGAAGGGATGGTATGGGGAAACGATGGAGGAGGCAACAATGCTTGATAAAAAATGCACTCACTATCTTGCTCATGTAATTGTAACCCCTCTGTATGATATTTCAACAATAATAAAAAAAGGTTTATAAACCATCGAAACTCATTTCAAATTGAGTGCACATGCTAAAGTAACATCCTCAGAAATGAGAGACCCTGGGGCCTTTCACATGTGAGTATATTTCCCTTGGGTTTTTTCCTTATATTTTACCTTGTGTTTCCTTTGTATTTCCCTTGTTTTAAAAAGACCTGCCTATTTAATTGAACTAAATTTTCAAAAAACACTCCAGAAGGAAATGTTGTGATTATAAGATTATACTTAATTTGACCTTTGGCAACTTGAGAGTGGGGTGGTGTTCTGGCACAGGGGAGAAATGGGACCAGAAGACAAACAAGGTTATTTCTTTAAAACACTGCCCTGTCTTGAAGAATCAAGGCATCAAAATAAAAACCATGTAACATTTCCCAATAAATATTTGAAAGTTTAACATGTTTTCAGAAAGTATATTTATCCATATGAAAGAAAACAAAAGAACTTGAATAAGTACTTCATGAGGCCTTATGAAATTCTAAATGGATCGTGATGATGAATATTCTTGTTTACTATTTCAGGATAAAAATAATGAACAGGGCTGGGAAGGTGGCTCAGTGGTAGAGCGCTTGCCTTGCATGCATGAGGCCCTGAGTTCAATTCTCCAGCACCACATAAGCAAAAAGAAAAAAAACGGAAGTGGCACTGTGGCTCAAGTGGTAGAGCGCTAGCCTTGTGCTGAAGAGCTAAGGGACAGCGCCCAGGCCCAGAGTTCAGGCCCCATGACTGGACCCCCCCCAAAAAAATGAATATACAGTTTTGGTACATAATTCCTACAGTTATTTTTAATTGAACACTTACGAGTTTTCAAACCTTACAAAATAGTCCAGGGTTGAGTTTAGACCCTCATTCATTGTGTTGTTCACTGACTAAGACCTAGAAACATGATAAAACTCCACGGATGGTGAACTTTCTACATGTTATAGAATAAAGCATATTTCACAAACAAAGGCCTTATGAAAGAATATCAGAGTTTATGAGCTCACCAGAGATTGACTAGCTCCTTGACACCCATTGCAGAATCCTGGATCTGTATGTACCTAAGAAGTAATAGGGACACTCCAGCCCCAGGGGTTCTGAATCCAAATTTGAATTTAATACAAGAGCCAGGAGATTCACTTACACATTCCTGTTTGAATAGTGATATTCTAGTTTTCCACACTATTGTTTATTTTAGAAACATAGAAACTAAAGTTGAGAAAGCTTAAGGGTGTTATTCAGGGTGGCATAAACTAACTCTTAGATTCTAAAATCCTAGTACTGGATCCAATCTACAGGGCCACAGTGAACTCTGTGGCTGATTGGTTAGTACTTAAATTCCCAGGCAGCTTTAGGAATTACTTGCATGGTCATACAGAGTATTTTATATGTTGGTACGTGACTATCTGTGCAGAGCTATTCTAACCATAATCATTCTGAATATTGGTTCCTCAGAATAATTATTCAAGTCTATGAGTAGCTACCCATGTTCCTGAAACATTTTTTACACAAAGATTCAAAATGAAGACCTGTCATGTCCTTAATTAACTTACAGAAAAAGTAGGAAAGTCAAATGTTACCTATTTGTCAGTATGGAAATTAAAACAAGAGGGGGTAATAAGCTTTGGAATTTTTAGTGTGGCTATCTACAGCTGAGTATGTATAAGACAAGCAAACAGTGGCCCTTGTATAGACACAGCTGAGAGCACTTAATTAGTGACAATTACAACATTGTTCTGAGCTGCCTGCAACCTTGCTCTTTCCCTTTAGATAAACTCATTTAAGTAAACACAATGTCAAGAAAATGGACAAGCCCTTTGACAGGGTAGAGAACCACGGAAGTGGTGAATTCTATGAATTAAATATGCTTCTTTTAACTGGAGACATTAAGGCAATTAGATCTATTACTAACAAAAGTTCATACATTGTATTATTTCTTTGACATTAAATATACAAAATTATATTATTGCATTGACAATATACAGAAACCAATCTTATTCTTTTAAAGCATTCTACTAATGACTACCAAAAGTTAATATTTTGATTATAACCGTTCAGAAAAAAATCTAAAACTACATTATAAGTCATTTTCCAACTCAGTGATGAATTGGGGAATTTTGCTCATTATTGTGTTGAGAATGGTGTCTATGAACTGCTTTTTCTAGAGCATTATGCCTTTCATGTACACACCTATACTGGCTCATAAAGACACAATTTTACCTAAATGTTGTAATAGGCTGCATCATATATGCATTTATATATATGACATTCTGGATTATTGAAAAATAATCCAACAGGCAATTAAAAGTTTGTATAGGAAAGAGCCTTTAAACAATTTAGAGACAGTGAAGTACTATTTTGGCAAAAAACATTTGCAAAAGAGTAGAGCAGGCAAAATTTACAGACTTTATGAAGAAACTTCAGTCATAAAGTCAAAATGCCAAAACACAATGCCAAAAGATCATCAATGAATACACATGTATAGATACATATTTCTGTAGATATGTATATATATCAGCTATTAACATAATATTTAAACAAATATGTAATTTAAGGAAATTTGAAAAGAACCATCAAAATCTTAAGTAATTATTGTTAAAAATTACTTTCCAAAGCTCTATTTCATTCTACTGCCTCTGAAGGTTTAAATTAGCAAAAAAGCTGCTCTTAAGTAACTAAGAAAGATCTCAGCAATTTTTCTTTCTAATATTGCAGCTCACAGCTTGTGCTTCGTGAAAACCAAACAAAAATGTTAAATATTCATAGTTCCATAATTTGTCAAAGGGAAGTTAACAATTCTGTCATTCAGTGACAGACATGTGGCTGCTGGTCCCATACCAGGACTAGAGTCAGCTTCTATTACGATGAGGTGATTCATTTGCCCAAATCCATTCACCTGATCTCCTCCAGTTCTTTTAAGACCAATGGCATATGAAGGAATAAAAGACGTTGGTCCCTTGGTAAAGATATTCATCCAACTCCACCAACCCAGTCTCAATCAATTCATCAAAAGTTATCAGTTTCCTAGTAGGCCCTTGGCTACATGTTTTATCTTTAATTGAGCAGATCTTTGAAGATGAAATATCTGGCTGTCTATGAAAACACTGTAGAACTGTATTCTTGAATTTCTTTACAGTTCCTTAAAAATCTATGCCTGGGTTACATTCACTAAGGACGGTGAATTGACTGGGCATTTGGGGGAGTTAACTTTCCTTTGATAGACACGGGCTAATTTTTCCTTATGCTGTTGCTCTGACATGGTCTCCTTTGTTACCCTTCTTCATTCTTAGTTGTACTTGGGGATTCATCCCAAATACCATCTTTCCTGTGAAGGATGTCGAGACTGACCTCAGGCTATGTTTGCCAGCCCATGTTCTAAAGGGACTCTTTGTGCTCAATATAATAATTAATTAATAATATAACTTCTCCTAGAAGCTTGGATTCTAATGATTTCATCTTTGGAGCTGAGATATCTTAATCAGCTATGCATTTATGTATCACTCAGTAGGACAGTTTTACTAAGCTGATGATGTTGTAAAAGTCCCTTCAAAAACATTCTAGACATTTGAATCTTGATAAATCTAGAGGGATTCTTTCTCTAATCAGTATAGTTGTGAAGACTGTAGAAACTCATGCAGGATTTTGTTAGCGTATCTTTAGGTTGCACATGAGAGTTCCGGTCCTGCCTCTGTCTTGAATTACATGTGGACAAGATGCTAAAGAAGGCCACAAAAGTTTAGTGCTCTGCTTTGGAAAAGGAGTTCAAAGTATAATTCTAGGTTTGGTAAAAGGTTCAGCATACAGTCCCAGGTTAGCAAAGTGAGACCCAATTCTCCTTAATATCACTGTTTCACAATTCCATGCCATCATCAAACAATAAACACAATGTAAGTAATTTGAGGGCACAGTTCTTTCCTGAGCAATGTAGCAAGGAATTTGATCTCTTTAAGTTTGATTTTTTTCCCTCACCTGTGTAATGAAGTTAAGTAATAGGGCTCACCTCATCGGGTTGTGTGTATGAAGTGAGAAAATATGTCAAAAGCTTAGCACAAATGCCAACAAATTGTAAATTCTTAATCAATATAACTATAGGGGGAAAAGAGTTGAAAATAAAGGCAGGGTGACAGTTTCTAAAAAGAAATGCACCCATTACCTGATTTATGAAATTGTAACCCCTCTGTACAACACCTTCATAATAACAATCAAACTATATTAAAGATATTTGGAAGGGTTCTCACCACAAAATATAACTATAGTAATAGTAATTGTTGGGGTTGATATAAAGAATTCCAAGGACCAGGGTATGCTGTGAAAAAATTACAAATGAGTATTTCCCTCAATTGTTTTTCGCTCAAGTAACTTTCAGAAGCCATCATGCCAACCTGTCCTTATTTCTGAGCAACTAGAATCGTCTTTAGCAACTTCAAAGAATAATAGAATTTTTGTCTTCCATTATCATATTAAGAAATGGACATTTTCTATCTTTCAAGGACTTGAGATAAACTCTTCCTACCAGTTACCTTAGAAAGGGTGCTGTGAGCAGATGTCTGTCTCTCTTCATTAGCAACATACTCTCACTACCCATGACATTTTCTTATTTATGACAATGATAGTATTTTTCTAAGTAGCACATGAAACTTCTGGTCCAACACTGTCCTGAATCATATGAATCTAGAGATTCAGATGGCTGAATTTCTAGATCTCAGCCTCCTCATCTGTATGAGGGTTTGCAGTACATGATCCCACAGCTCTGTCACAGGCAGGGCAGAGAATGGCATTTCCGGTTCAAGCTATGCGGTTAGTGTCATACCGTAGGTTTTCAATCTTCACAACCAGCAGAGGGAGTGGCAGTGCACAGTAAGGCAACTTTAATGAAGCGAAGTTATCTTTTGAAATTCCATCTCATCATCATGAAATTTGCTGCAGGCGTGAAATCTGGGTGGAGGAATGTGACATGCATGGTATGTTTGCCTACTGTCAGTTAACATTCATGTGGGCAGAGCCAAAATTACAAAACCATGGCATAATGGTTAATGGCAGTGTATTTTTGTATTCTTGAATACTGCACAGAGTAGAGTTTAGGTATTCATGCTATTTTTAAGTGCCTAATACTAACAATTATGAATAAAAATATTGTTATTGTTATTGTTATCATTATTATATTTGGTGTCAGTCCTGAGAGCTTCAGTCCTGTCCCTGAGCCTTTTTGCTCAAGGTCAGTGTTCTACCACTTGAGCCACAGCTCTACAATCAGCTCTTTTTGAGTAGCATATTGGTGATAAGAGTTTCATAGGCTTGCTTGCCTGCCTTCAAACTATGATCCTCAGATCTCAGCCTCCTGCATAGCTAGGATTACCGTGAGATCTGAGGATGGTGATTCAAAGCCAGTCCAGGCAGACAAATCTGAGGACCGAAGGACCCTTTTCTCCAATTAATCAGCACAAAAATGGAAGTGGAGGAATGGCTCAAGTGACAGAGTGCCAGCTTTGAACAACAACAACAAAAAAGCTAAGCATGAGTGAGAGATTCTGAGACTAAGCCCTAATACTGGCATACAAAAAATGCCAAATAAGATGAGTTGTACATGGGTTAACGAGTGTATGGCAGCCTTTTCACAGCATTCATACTTCAAAATGGTTACACACAATATATAGAACTTTTTTTCTTTCTCCCTTCCTTTCTTCCTTCCTTTCTTTCTTTTCTTTTTTTTTTCTTTTTTTTTTTTGCCAGTCCTGGGGTTTGAACTCAGGGCCTGAGCACTGTCTCTGACCCTCTTTGTGCTCAAAGCTAGTGCTCTACAACTTATGCCACAGTGCAACTTCCAGCTTTTTCTGAGTCGTTAGTTGGAGATTAAAGTCTCATGGACTTTTCTGCCCGGGCTGGCTTCAACCTGTGATCCTTGGATCTCAGCCTTCTGAGTAGTAAGGATTACAGGCATGAGCCACCGGTGGCCTGCTTCAGAACTTTTGTTAACGAACACCTCACAGACATAATATTCTGCAGTATAAAGAAGGAGCCACAGGATGCTGCAGGGCTGGGGGCTCCTGGCTGGGAACAGAACTCAGGTCTCCAGCCTCATCCCTACTTTGTTTTTCCACTCACTGATATGAAAGCAGATTTAGGGAAAATCAGTATGAATAATTCTGCTTAAGCTACAGAAATTCTGTTCAAATTCTCAAGCAAAGATAAAGGGAGCAAGCAGCATTATTCTCTGCTACACCCCAGCACCAACTCTTCTTGCCACCTGTGGTACCCACCCCTACAACTTTATTTTCTCTGAGGCTTTGTGCACCCACCTTATACTGAAAATAAAATGGACATAAAGTAACTAAGCTACTGTTTCCTCTGTTCCTCTATCGGCCCACTGACCCGCTTGCCTTTTCTGAAATACATGAGGCAATGTTTCCCCCTCAAGGCTTTTGAACTTGCTGTCCTTTCTGTCTAGAATATGGCTACCCACATTCTTCATGGCTTATACTTCTGGTTGTGTTGCTGATCTGAACCTCCTCCATTCTTCCTTATTTTTTATTATAAACCACCTCTTTCCCTCCTGCCTATCTTTTCTCCATATGACACACTATATGATAGGTCTTACTGCCTGTTTATTGCCCTTACAACTGCAGTGATTTCAGTCATTTAACTCACTGTTGTTTGAATGAATGAATGAATGAGTGAATAAAGCAATGGATGAAATTTCAATTTAATTATATATGCAGCATTGGAAATAAAGAGAAACAAGTTTCTTTCAATGAGAATAACATTATATGGATGTTATGACTGTAAGTCTTCCTTAAAATAGTATTGTTTTTCAATCTGTTCTGTCCAGGATTGCTATATTGATTAATTATTTGGCTCTGAGAGGAAGTATGCTTGTAACTTGGTCACATTGCCACAAATCTCAATTCTTTGGTAACATAATACTTCAGTCACCTCTTTCCACTGTAATGTCCAATTACCTCTCTTGGGGTCACGCAGTCCACTGTGAAAAGCTACATTAGCTGATATACAACACTCTCTCATAGTCTTTGCATGTTTGGAATGTATGACCAAATGCCCTTTCATATGGTCCATGCTAATATATGAATATTAGTAAATGATCTAGTATAAATTTCTATGATAGTCTCTTAAGTAAATAAGTATTTTGTTGGTTATGTTTTATGCATATTTAGAATTTTTTACATTATCTAGCTTCACATGTATTATTAGCTAGTGAGAATATTCAGCTTTCTTCCATCTATTTTTTTCCTATGGATAAAGTCACTTACACTTTCCAATATACACAACATTTACCTGCTGAACCATTTTGATATTTGGTATAATTATCAGTTTTATGGGGAACTTATTTATAACAAGTCAGTTACTTAATCACTCAATGTTTTTGTTTGGTTGATTTTGACCTTTCCTCATGAAAGGCAAGAATCTAGTGGGAAGAAATGCTGTACAAGAGTCCCTGTGGGAAGGGAGAAAAGTCTTATAATGAAATTTGTAATAGACAATTTATGAAGAAAACTTCTGTCAAAAATAATGAAAACATAATTAATATCTTGAAAGGTTTTTGTGTTTTATTCTCTAGCTTATAAGAGAAAAAGCTCTCTTGTATAATGGCCATATTAAAATCATCTATATCACTTATTTCTCCATTTCTTTTAATTGCATCAACTAAAATTGTTAATTGTTTATTTTTAATTTTGTGTTTAAAAGATGGGGCCTTTTATTTTAAAAAAAAAGTGAATCTGAAGAACTAAAATTGGGAGCAATTTAGAAGTCAACAGGGGTGGATGAATAATTTTGTCCTATTTTCCTCTTCAATTAGTATCTCGTGGGAATGCAGAAATAGTTGTTTATTTGTCTTCCTCATGCAGTTGACCTATCATAGGCTATTACATCCAACTAGTTTGCTGGTTTGTTTGCAGACTATTTGATTATGTTCTTAATTTTTTTCATTAAAATCTTTATGAAGGGTAAGTGGCAATTTCATGTTGGAGAAAATAAAGCAGTGAAGACTCATTCTCATGGATTCATCATCCACACGGAGTACTTGGGCTGCCATTCTCCAGCACCAGCTTAATGTGCCAACAACTCCAGCTACTGCACAGACCTCTTAATAGGTACTTCAGGGAGGGCTTAACCCAAACGAGTACATGTGATTGCTGTGAACATTGCCAAATTTATATATTTATATATCTGTTTGGAATCCAGAAAAAATATTCTTGTGGAGAGTCTGTCTTAGGAGAGGGATTTTACTTTTCATGAGTCTACCTGTGGACTCCTAAGAAGTTGCTAAAATATTATAGACAGTCTTATATGCTTTACATGCCCCTTCTTCCTGGAAAAAATTATACATACTTATAGCTTTTCAACAGAGGTGTTTTTCATATATATTTTTATTGTAAAAATACTGTACAGAGGGCTTACAGTTACATGCATAAGGTAATGAGTACATTTCCTATCAAGCTTTGTAACACCCTCCTTTGTTTTTCCCCTACCATCCCTTTCTTCTCCACTTTCCCAACTCTTCCCTCCCCTCACCCCGAAATTATAAAGTTCATTTTCAACATAATGTCTTGTACATCTCATTGCTACAATGGATCAACCTGTATCCTTATTTAAACATTTTGTTGGGCTGGGAAGATGGCTCAGTGGTAGAGCGTTTGCCTTGCATGCCTGAGGCCCTGGGTTCGATTCCTCAGCACCACATAAGCAAAAAAGCTGGAAGTGGCGCTGTGGCTCAAGTGGTAGAGCACTAGCCTTGAGCTGAAGAGCTGAGGGAAAGCGCCCAGGCCCAGAGTTCAGGCCCCACGACTGGACCCCCCAAAAGAAACATTTTGTTATATCCTTTCCCCTCCCCAAATTATAAAAATGTATATATAAGATGCAGAACACGGAAATCAGATACAGTGAAAACAGTGGTATTACCATGGGGGAAGAACATACAAAAGAAACAAAATAATCACACAGTGCATTATAAGTACGTTAAAAATAATAGCAAGCAAGAAAAAAAACACTTGTGTCGCTGTCTTGGGGTTCATTTCATGTAACATCATCTTGTATGGTCATATGTACATACCTTTTGACCATTTTTGCTTGTCCTAGACATGTACTAGTTATTGCAAATAAGAGAAACCATGGGACCTATGTTTCTTTGGGCCTGGCTTACTTCACTTCATATAATTTTTTCCAAGTTTTTCCATTTCCTAACAAATGGGGCAATGTCATTCTTTCTGATGGAGGCATAGAATTCCATTGTGTATATATACCATATTTTCTTGATCCATTCATCTACTGAGGGGCATCTGGGTTGGTTCCATATCTTTGCTATGGTAAATAATGCTGCAAAAAACACAGTTATGCTGGCAGCTTTAGTATGGTCTTGTTTGTGATCATTTGGGTAAATGCCCCAAAGTGGGATTGCTGGGTCATAGGGGAGCTCTATGTGGAGTCTTTTGAGGAACCTCCATACTGCTTTCTAAAGTGAACAAGTTTACACTCCCACCAACAATGCAGTAAGGTTCCCTTCTGTCCACATCCCCTCCAGCATCTGTTGTTATTAGAGTTCTTGATTATAGCCATTCTAACTGGGTGAGGTGGTATCTCAATGTTTTGATTTGCATTTCTTTTATGGCTAGAGAGGTTGAGCATTTCTTCATGTGTCTATTGGCCATCCGTCTTTCCTCTTCAGAGAAGTTTCTCTTGAAGTCTTTCGCCCACTTATTTATTGGGCAGTTGTTTCTTTGAAGATTTGTTTTTGGGGGATTTAATTTTTCGAGTTCCAGATATATTTTAGATATGAGACCTTTGTCTGTTGTATGGCTAACATTTTCTTAATCCATTGATTTACTGAGGGAATCTGGGTTGGTTCCACACCTTAGCTCTTAGCTATGGTGAATAATGCTGCGATAAACATGGTTGTGCTAGAAGTTTTGGTATGACCTTGTTTGTGATCATTTGGGCAAATGCCCAAAAGTGGGATTGCTGGGTCATAGGGGAGCTCTATGTGGAATCTTTGAGGAACCTCCAAAGTGGTTGAACAAGTTTACAGTCCCACCCATGATGCAGTAGGCTACCCTTTTGGCCACATCCCTTGATTCTAACTGGGGTCAGGTGGAATCTCAACATTGTCTTGATTTGCATTTCTTTTATGGCTAGAGAAGATGAGCATTTCTTCATGTGTCTAATGGCCATTTTTATTTCCTCAACAGAGACTTTTGAAAAGACTTTCTGTTGTTGTTGTTGTTTTAGAGCAGTTATTTCTATAGTCAAATGAAGAGGAAGATGACAGAATTTCCACATGCTCCTTGTCCTTACACGTGCCAAGCTTCCTCCTGATCAAGGTCCCCATCAGAGTGATGTATTGGTTATAACTGGTTATAATGAGTCTACATTAACACATCATAACCATCCAAAGCTCAGAACTCACATGAGAGTTCATTCTTGGTGTTGTGCATTCCATGGGTTTAGACAAATGTGAAACCATATGTATCGTACAAAATACTTTCATGTAGACTAGTTCACTACCCCAAAAGTCTTCTTTAGATTATTCATCCTGCTACCCTTGTCAACAACTGATCTCTGGGCTGGCTCCACACTTTTTCATGTTTCTGAGTAATTTTTTTAAGTGAAGACATTTTGATGGGTCTTTACTTCCTGAGGCAAGATATAATGACAAAAATTAGCTTCACTGAGTCTTTTAGAACAGATACCCTTACTGTGATTGTTTGAATAACCCTAAAATTTCAGTTGAAGTCCTCTGCATTTCCATTTGCTTTCTTTAAATGAATATAGTCTATCATTTGACACACATGTAAACAAGAAAAGCAGAAAGAAATGAGTAGAAGTGTCCTGATGTTATTTTACCTTGCCCCAAGTAGTGCTCCTGAAAAGCTAGTTATGAGAAATCTGATTTGGGAGGCTATCAACAGCATTAATTTATAATTTATAACTATAATTAATAATCAGCAGCATTAATTTGTAAGTTTCTAGGTTCTCATTGGCCCTGATCTTTAGAATATGTACCCAAGAGCATGAGGACTCATTCTGTCAGGTATTTGTCTATCATCTAACCATTATGATAAAAACCTGATGAAAAATTATTATGTATCTGTTTACCTATTAAAGATTATGGAGAGGGTAAATTTTAAGCCTAGTTTAGATTGTTTAATTAGCTTTAAGTAGTTTTCCTAGTTTTCTTGATTAGAATATAATTATTCTTTCAGAATTCTTCCTTATATGATCAACTGCTTGGGGTTGGAGGAACTGTTTTGAAAGAAACCTTGTTGTTTTCCTTTATTTTTATTGGGTTCTGGGTCCAGAAGCCTTTATTCTTCCCTATCTTTTATAACATTAGTCTCTTGTCTTTTCCTGTATGTAATTTCATGGGTAGATGACCACTGGCTTCAGCACTAGACTTGAGTTCAAGCTTGTGAATGAGGGAGGAAAAAAATAAGGAATATTCTCTCATCTATTGTCTAGACCTCCTTCACTTGGACACCAGATAGGTCTTACTCTCTGTGTGGGCAAGGGAAGCTCAGCATGTGTCCTTTCTTTCCATTGGCCAACATTCTATCATGTGTATCTACTGGCCCATGAGGAAAGCAGAACCAATGAGAAAGCAACAGGAACAAAGTAGCAGTGTCCTTTGCTGCCCAAATGTGCAAGTCTCTCCAAACCTCCAAAGAATTTCACAGACTTGACTAAGCGAGAACAAAGATCCTTCTGCGTGTAAGACTTTGCTAATTAATGATTTGTTCAGATCTGCTACAAAATAAAGTTCCATCAATTGCAAGACACTTATCTCAGTTAAAGGATAAAAACAATCTTGATAATAAGGTTTCCCCCACCCCATCCATGCATATACACATATGTAAAATGGTAAATATGGGTGGTGGGAGATGTGTTAATTAACTTGGTTATGGGAACTATTACATACTGTATATGTGCATCCATCAAATCATCATGTTGTACATCTTGAATATATACAAGTTTTATTAGCTATTTAACTAGCTAATAAACACTTTTCAGTACATCTTTTAATTCTTTACAGCACATCTTTATGTCTATAACCATTTCAGTGACCATCTTCCTTTTTCTTCTTCTTTCCCACTTACTCTATTAACTAATTTGCATACATTAGTTATTCAGGGGGAGACTCATTGTGACATTTCCACTCAGGTATACAATCTATTCCCATTAGTCTCATTCCAACACTCTCCGCTCCTCTGTTTCCTCATCTTAAAACAATTTCAAAAGATTCCATCGCTCTATTTTCATGCAGGCATTTAGTTTCATTTTTTAAGATGGTATGTTCACCCATAACAATTTTCAAGGTTTGTCCATTCTCAGATAGAAGAGCCAGAAGTTATGGTTCATGAGATACAAAACCGTGTGGCTTGTGAAGAACTTTCTGATGCCATTTCCCGAAAGATGCCCCATCCTCTCGATTTTCTTTTTTTTTTAATTTAATTTAATTTTATTTGTGAACATACTATACAGAGAGGTTACAATTACATGGGCAGGATAATGCATACATTTCTTACCAAGCATTGCTGCCTCCTCCTTTGTTTACCTTTCACATCCCTTCCCAGCCTCCCCCCTCCCTATCCCAATCCCAATCCCAATCC
>NW_012267278.1:8261056-8333223 GCF_000151885.1 Dipodomys ordii | reverse complement strand
AAAATGTGGTATATATACACAATGGAATTCTATGCCTCCATCAGAAAGAATGACATTGCCCCATTTGTTAGGAAATGGAAAAACTTGGAAAAAATTATATGAAGTGAAGTAAGCCAGGCCCAAAGAAACATAGGTCCCATGGTTTCCCTTATTTGCAATATCCTCTCGATTTTCTAACAGCTCTTTTTCTTTTCTCTGTGGCTTTAACAACAAAGGCACCCAGGAATGTTCCTCGCTTCATTCTGCTGTTCTCTACTGAGCAATTCTCCTGTGTAGGCAGCACCGGAAGTGCTGCAGACACAGCGAGCCATGAGAGTGACATGGAGCTTGCAGTGAGCTAAGAAAAACTGTCAACGAATCAGCAATTGATCAATAGGAAAGATGCCATCAGAAAGGCATTGGGGCAATTAAGAAAGTGGATTTAAATGATTCCAAAGAGCATTTGGGGCAGGATAAGCAGAGAGTCCTTTAAATGAATGCAGAGGGAAGGCCGCTCTAAGCAATAACATGAGTTGGATCTAAGAAAGGAAATTTAGCCATGAGCTGTCTGCTTCTCTAGGAATAGAAATTTCCAACAACTGTCTCTGTCTCTTTCTCTTCGAATTTTCCTCCTTTTCTTCCTGTTCTCCCCCCTCCCATGTACATGTGTGTGTGTGTGTGTGTGTGTGTGTGTGTGTGTGTATGTGTAATCTGAAGAAATATTTCTTTGAGAAGTCACCATTTACATTGAACTTAAGAGAAATGTTAAAGGGTAATAAGATCTGAGTTGCTAATGCAGTTGAAGTTATCTTACTTGAATAACAATCTGTTCTTACCTTATATAAAGATAAAAATATTTCCATTTATTAGTTATTATGACCATTACATAAAAGGCTTTAAGCTATTACAGTTCTCACAGTGAAGGACTCTTGATGACTATATTGGGATAGTAATACAAATTCATGGATTAAGATTAGAAATTTTATAATTCCCCCATGGTAAGCAATCATCCACCTGATCTATATGACTTCAGCTAGATATTCCCATTTCTAGATTCCAAGCATCATTAACTGATTAATTACCTGCAAAATTTAGGTCTTAATATTTATTTTAAAAATCACTACAAAATAGATACAGGATAATATTCCAAATTTGTTTAGTTTTCTGAAAAAAAATTCTATCGTCATTATTTTTAACAAAGTTGATTACAAAGCACTTTCCTTCTCCAATGCGTTGAGTTAGAGAAAAAGAAGAAAAATAAGTAAATAAACTTTAGGATTTAGGAGAATTCAACATTCACCACGAGAATGTGAAGCAGTGAGGTAGGGAAAGAAAGGAAGTGAGGAGTGATTGAAGATCTCAAACCAAATGGGGCAGAAGAAAGAGTTCAACAACTTGTGACAAATAGAGGGAGGGCAGCTGCTGACCAGCCTCATGACCTTGTTTATTACATGGGGAGGGGAGCTGGCCAATGATGAGAAAGAGGAAAACCATATCCTCCCCCCCGGGGACAAGGTATAAAGATCAAGGGGTCTGTGAAGTCTTGCATGTCCTGCAATGATGATGATGGTGATAATGACCATAGTAGTCCCTAGAGTGTGACACTGAAGTGAAGAGGAGGAAAACCACACTAATACGGAAATGAGGTACATTCTGAAGCAGATGGAATGCCCTCATTTGATTTCAAACTGACAGGGGACCCAAGTCTCTCCCACATTGGAATTGTCTTTCTACCTGTTACATCCCTTGGCTAGAGGAAAAAATTGGGGACTATGCAGATGGTTTTCTTTAAGGCTTTTGTATTGAGGATGGGAATTATCTATGTGTTGACAGCAATTCCCTTTCCCTTAGAAAGATGCTAGCCCCTCTCTTAATAAACAACAGTAAAAATAAAAGCAAAAGAGAAGAGAGATGGCCAATTCAGATATTATTATTACTCCTTTAGAAGTATGGTATTTTCTAACTGTACAAGATTTCAAGAGAAAAGATGTTCTGGTAATTACTCAATTTTACACTCTTACTTTATCTTTGTCATTTTTTACCACTTTTGAGCATTCATTATGACACTGGCCCCAATCTACCAATCCAAATAAACCTTCCTTGTTATGTATCATGTACATATAATGTACCGTGTACCATGAAGACTTATAACTGTGATTTCATGACTTTAAGACTACATGCACCTTGAAGACTTACTACTGTGAACCCTTACACAAAATATGAAGAAACACAAGAGGAGACTCATGCTATTTTTTTATGCCTTCTTCCTGTAGAAGCTGAAGCATGCACATCACAAGATAGATCTAAGATAAGACTTCATTCTTTTTGGTGATTGCAAAAACAAACAAGTAATTGTGTTATTTAGTAAACAGTAATACCTATAAAGCAATGCTAAGTGTGGGTGACCAGAAGACCCGTACATGCTAGTGTGTGAAAAGAAATGCGGACCCCTACAACAAATAAAGGCTTCACACTGAGACTTTACTTTTGTATGTGAGTATATATGAAATAAGGTTTCAGCTCTTGTTTGCATGGTTTTTTTTGTTGTTGTTTTGGGGTTCCAAGGTACTACTGGAAGGAAGTTTAAGAAAGGCTATGTGACCAGTGGCACCTAATAGCTGCCACGGACTCTCTGATGCAGAAGGTTCAAAAACAGAATTAAAATGTTGGTTCTCTCAGCCACTGCTTTGATGAAGAGTAGCAGTTAGCAGCAAAAATCTGTTTTGAAGATGAAGTGGAAGTGTCATTCGTCAGTCATCTGTATCTCTCAAGGGCCCTGGAATCCTTCTTCCCCTCTCATTGTAAACCACATTTCCACTGCAAATGAAACTCACCAAAATAGGAATATAATTTATATGTTTCCTTTCATAATTCCATTTCCCCTTACAGATTATTAGTTTGGATTCTATGTCACTGAAACAACTTTGGAGATCCCAAACAGCAAATATCTTAGAAAGTGTAATTCTGTTTACTCACCACCTCCTTTCAGTGCCAGTCAAATTCTGCAGTTTTTCCTGTAAGAATGTGTGTTGGGGAAGTCAGAAAACACTATGTTGAGTCATTATGTCAAAAACAAACTTTATAACTTTGGCGGGGTAGGGGGGAGGAGGTGGTAGAGAGGGAGGGGGCAAGGGATGGGAAGGGGAAACAAAGGAGGAGGCTACAATGCTTGATAAGAAATGTACTCATTATCTTGCCCATGTGATTGTAACCCCTTTGTACAGTATTTTCACAATAAAAAATAAAATATATATATAAAAAAGAAACACTGTGTTGTGTTCTAGGATTGCATATTTGACATATGATTTCAAGCAAGGAATTTTAGCCTAAGTCTTTTGTTTCTTCTTTTGTAGAAATAATCATTTTTGTCTTGATTCTCAACAGTGCAGTTCTAAGGTATATTGCTGCTTGTCATGAGTAACATATTACTTTAATTCAAATTGCTATTCTTAAAATAAGTACTCAGTTTATACCTTACTTGCTTACAAGTCTTTTTGAATCTATGTCCAGAGTGATGGAGGCTCATTCCTGTTTCAGGAGCACCATCTTGAGTTGAGCTGGCTACCTCACAATGCACCTAACCAAAGTGCCTGTGTAACAAGCTCTAACCAAGACACAAGTAATATGTACCACCTTCAGGTCATTTGTGAAATGCCTCGATATAGGCATTGTAGAGAGAGCTGGAAGATTCAGTTCAGGCCACAAAACAGATGAGACCAACAAAGCAATAGATAGGAGTCTGGATGAGCAACTCTATGGGGGCTGGATGTTAACAGTGCCAGGCTGTGTGTGCTCGTACTAGTGAGCAACAGAAAAAAACCTTCTGTTTGTTTAAGATATTGTATGTTGGCCTTTGCTATTTGAATATCTGAATGGATGACTTCGAGTTAATTTTATGACTGTGCTGTAATAATGATCACAGTTTAGCTATTTACCATTAGATCCTTAGCTTAATTGTCATGTCTTTGAGCCTGACCTCTCTGAGAACAGGAAGTATCCACTCACATAAACCTAACGCTAAAGACAATATGTAGCTCAGAGTCAACTCTGAAATATTAAAATAAACTAAAAGCCATTTTAAAAATGAACAAATATTATTTTTAAAGAAAAACTTAACTTCATATTGATATAATTAAAAGTTCCCAGAACACCAATACCATCCATTTTCTGTCATTTCATTTCAGCAATAATGCTAAAAAAAATTCAGTGCTTCTGGAAGGCTAGCCAAGTCAATCTTCTCATATCATATTTATTGGTTACACTATTCAATATTTTCTACAAAATTTAAAGTCAGCTAAGAATAATATCTCTAGGAATGAAATAGAAACTCATGAGGAAAGATAGACTAGTAATGTAGTATCTAGTAATATTATAGTATGATGAATACTTCTGTAGAACTAGGTATAAATAACTTAATATCTCACTTTATCTCATAGTATCAAATAATCAGTTATTGATTGACAATGATCAATTTATGAATTATAATATCAATTCTCAACAACATAATTGATAAAATTAGGATATTACTATAACAAAGGTCAAAATAACAGCATTTTAAATGCAATGAGCTTGATAAAACCATGATAGGACTTTTGTACTGTACAATAATGTGGCACTGATATTGCTAGTGTGCAGGAAATAGAATTTGGCAGGGGACAATTGTTCATTTCTTTTTACAATTAAAGTATGCATGTTCAAATTACAAAAGTAAAACAAATAGAGGAAGGAGGAGATAGAAAGAGGGACAATGGAGGAGGGAGATAAGCAAGATTCATTTAATAATGTATCAAATGAATTCCATAATTTAATCTAATAATAGAGGATCTTCTACCTTCCAAGCCTAATCCGTTAAACTTTCTGTCATAAATTCAACCATCCCTATGAAATGGATTTTGCCTCTGGATTAGATCACTTCAGGGCTTGCAATTTATAAAGAAAACAGTCCCTCTCTGTCCATTAGATTCTTATATCTACCCCTACCTCAAGTCACCTTCTCAGCCAGTATGAACAAAGGTGGTTCATGGTCAGGGTCTTTATTTTCCCATCATCATTTATGCTTCAATTAACCGAGACTATAATGCCTGTAGAAATCAAAGACTCTGAGTCTTCTATGACAAACCTTTCATATTCTTAGTGGTGAATTTCTCCATGCAAAAACAAGGCAAAGGGTTTTTTTTTTCCAGTGTCTAGTCTCTGTGAGACTAGTCTCTGCAGTGAGATGGAGAATAAAGAGTTTACCATTAGCTTTGTGTGAGTTTCTTGTATGCCCAGTTCTTGGAATCATGCATGGGGTGGTCTCATCTAGCTACATGATTCAAAAAAAATCTTTAAGTAGTTGTGCAAAGGAGTTGCCATACAACGCAGTTCCATGACTTTAAATATATCCATATGACAATCCATCTGATGTTGGTTCCTAAGTTTTTATATCTTCCTTCCTGCTGGGAGCAAACATTTAATTTTCTACTTAACACCTTTTTGATGGGTTCCAGAATTCAGCATGTCCAAAACTGAACTCTGGATTTTTCTCCATACCCTCCTTCTCTTTTAGTAAATGGTAACTTTATTGCCTTCATTGTTCTGGTTGTTCTATATCCGAATCTCAGCCTTGTTCTTCATCGTTTTTCATAAGATCATTCCCATTAGCTTTGTCCAACTTACCAGCATCTCTCTATTATACTAGTGTAATCACTTTTTAATTCATCCCCCTTTTCTGCTCTTACTTTTACCCACAGTAGGCGATCTTTCAATGGCTTCTTATTTCAATGGTTTTACATGGAGTAAAATCTTAAATCCTTTCCTACTAGGCTTTACATAATGTTGGACAAACTTTGATTTTATTTCTCATGCTCTTCTATAGTCACTCTGATTTGCTGTTCTTTGAAAATTTCTCTGTTGCCTGGGAATGTGGCTTAGTGGTAGAGTACTTGCCTAGTATGCATGAAAACTTCTCTATATTCCTACCTCAGAGCATTCATATTTGTTAGTTTCACTTCCAAGAAGCGTCTCTCTGAGACAGCCATGGCTTACACCTTCACTTTTGTCAAGGCTTTGTTAATCATAGGAGACATATAATATCCACATTCCCATTACTATCTCAGCTCTTAATTTTTTCATAGCAAACCATTATTGGGTATGCTCTATATATTAATTTATCTATATGTTTACTATTTATCTTCTTTTACTAGAATATACACCCTATGAGAAAAAATAACTTTCTATTTTTCAAAATAAAGTAGCACATATAGATTGTGGAAGGAAATAGTGCATTTCTCCTTTTTGGGCTCTGCTGGAACTTGTCTCTGAATCATGCCATTTATTTAATTTTTAACTTAAAAGGAGTAAGTTAATTTGTAAATAAAAAGAAGAAAAGAGAGTTAGAGTAAATTCTGAAGAGAAAGGGAACCCAAGTTTGGTATCCTATTATGTCATTTATTTTATAATTAATCATCTTAATGTATAATTGTATCATCTTATTTCTAACTGTAGCAATGTGGAAAATATAATATTTTAATTGGCTGATGTTAGAATTCTTTGAAGGAAGTCATTGTCTTTCGTACATTATTTCATAAGTAGAATCAGTTGCAAAATGAAGCCATGAATAGTAAGAATTGGCTAAAGACAAGTAATAAAAGGGGGTTCAGTTATGTATGAAAATTGAAGTGATAAAAACAGCCAAGAATATAAAGGTGGGTGGTAGAAAAATATCACTAAGGGATGGAAGGTTAGAGATAATCAATAGTCAAGCATAAATAGCTTGATTTTCTTCTATGTAAATCACATGCTTTCTTCTCCAAAACCTTCCATTATTGTTTATTGTTGCAAAAGAGTCCTTCATGGGTAGATGGCGTGTTCACGTGTGCATGTGTGCATATGTGGGTGTTGGGGAATGTGTGTTGACAAGTTTGCACTGCGTGTTGGGGCCATGGTGGGAGGACACAAATGCCGAGGAGGCAGAACACAAACACTAACGATGACTTGGTGTAATTGAGCCCTGCTGAACCCAGCAAGTGTTTTCTCAAGGACACTGGGGTCTTAGCCAACCTTGCATCATACTTATGTTGCAGGGTCCTCAGAAACCCCGTGTTACTTGACCAAACCTCTGTAATCAACACCAATCTTTACAGAAATGTGCTGATTTGAATACAGACCTCTACTATTACTCTCGAATCCTTTCTAAACAACAACACAAAGGTTTCAAGAAAAAATGATATTTTTCCTTTCAGCATAATTCTGTACATTCTCTATAATTACATTAATGCCTTCAGTTTTCTTCTATTTTCCATATGATAGAAAAAAAACTATAGTTGGTATGGCAAGGCAGGTCTAAAACTAAGTACATGGGAAATGTGGGCTTTTTGAAATCACTGTTTAAAAAATCTGTCTTGTTACAGATATCAAATGAGCTTTTATGTTTTAAAAAGCCTTTTATATATTAAAAGTCCATTTATTTATTAAATAGACTTTCCTTGCTAGCACACATGTAACTTTTCGTACTACTCTGATTATTAGATTTTTTCCAAGTTCAAATAATTATCTTTAATAAAAATTAAAAATGTAAACAGTATCATTTTTGCTAGTCAATCTATAGAACTGTTTCCCTATTGGAATCTTCATATATGATAGGTGGGAAATGTGAATAATTTGATTGAATGGAGAATTTTCTAGGGAAATGTCATAGGAGATGTTATTTGAAACAAGCAGGCTATTGTTTGCATCTCAAAAGTCTATATTTAAGTCATAGATTTTGGTGCAAAACAACCTGATAATAGGTTTAAAGTGATGGCAAACTTCACCCTGGCACATCACATACTTCAGACATAGCATACAGACACCATTATTATGCTACTGTCTAAGTATGCACGGTGTGATTTACAGATCTAAGGAGGTGGTCTGAAGGAGAGCGCCTTCCCCTAGGCTTATTCTGCTGTTGATTAGCTGCTCCCTTGAGCCTAGAAAAGCTGCCAATGAATGCCAAGGACCTCAGCACTTAAAGAGGATTTGCAGCTGCGACTATCCTTGATTCTGGCAATGCCAGGCTTGTGCCCTACTCGAGCTGCTGCTGACTGTGTTGTGTCCTCTAACATTTTGGAAATGGGGAGAAGATGGAGTGGGGCCAGCTGGAGGCTGGGAAAAGGAGACTTGATTCAGACAAAGTATTACCTTTGATGGTTTGGAATCTACCCTAGCTCCTTTCTTTGAAAGTGGTGGTCATTTCCATGACTACCCATTAACTCTAGGATTTGGGGTTTACATGCCCATCTCCTGATTCAAGAAAGAAAGCATTTAGAACAATGCCAGGATTCTTTCTTTTTGCTGATTTAAAATATTTATTAAAATTGCTAACTAATATACACATATATGCTCTTGGTGCTGTATCAATGCCAGAATTCTTTACTTTCATGACTTCCTACTTCATGCCATGCTACCTACTAGAACAGCCTAAACTAACAAGAAGTGATTATTTGGGTTACCCAAAATGTCATTTTGATTTTCTCATTTGCCTTTATTCCAGCATCAGCTTTTTTTTTTTTCCTGAACTGATGTTGAGTTGGAATTCCATGCCCGCCAGGCTATATTACATGTCATATTACAGTCATGTTCTCTGGATAGAAATCAACACACTTGTTTTCTCAGGTAAGCTCCCAAGTGTCCAAACATTAGCCAAATTATAACCATCTAATAAATGCTTATTGATTGGCATTAAATTGAAATGGTGTTGAAATGGGAGATCTGGTCTTTTCCTCATTGGTACCATCTGTAAACTATTTTGTCTATACAAAAAAAAATTCCCCATACTTTCTTTGTTACTCTGCCCATTACTTGAGGGGCAAGACATTTATTAGTTTCTTATTAACTATATTTCTCCTAAATTGAAAGAATTGAATCACATTAAGCAAACACATTTAATCCTGAAAATAGAAATTAATACAGACAAAAGAAAACTTCACAATCCAGAAACTCTAAAATTCTTTTAATTTTGAGTTCAAAGAAAACCATGAGCACTATGATCTCTGATGCTCAGCTTTAATTCTTCTTATGGACACAATAGAAGAAGGTCACACTCATAAAATAGTCAAATTGCTTTTGAAATGTCGTGAGATGTTGAGAGAGAGGAGACTGGATCATTCAGAAAGCAGAACCTGCATTCAGAGGAATATAATTCTAGCACCCAAGGGCTATTTGCTTCAAAACAGCTGAGGTCCATTTCCTCTGGAAAATAGGCAATAAAATTTACTGGTATGTGCCAGCAAGGATAACTCAATTAATACATAGTAGAGCAATAATAATTATTTGTGAAAATTGTAATAATTTCCATATTTGCAAGCTCTATGAGAAAAATCAGCACATTACCAAATATCCAGGTTCTTCCTTTCTGTGTGACCGGATTCAAGTATACGGACCACCTGCCATCTATTGTCCAGCTCTCAGAAGCGCCGTGAACTTGAATGACTTTCTAGGCCACCATCTCTTCAGCGGCATCCTGTTTGTGTGTGATGAAGCTTTTGTCTCCATTGTTAATTACTTTCTCCAGTCAGAGTCCTAGAAACCATTTCTTGCCACTGTTCTCTGGCTTTGGTGGAGAGATGGTTTTTTTCCCACCCACCCATTCTTCCCCCCCTCCAACCAGACACAAAATTTTCTTGACCAGAAGAGAACAAGGGAAAGCCTTGGGGCCTCATAGAATCTAGTAGAAGCTCCCTTCAGTTACTCTTTTTATAAAATTTAATTTTATTGTCAAGTACAGAGGGGTTACAGTTACCTATGTAAGGCAGTGAGTACATTTCTTGTCGAACATTGTTACCCTCTCCCTCCTTTTTTCCCCACTTTCCCTCCTCTCCAATGCCCCTCCCCTCAAGTTGTAAAGTTAATTTCCAATATATTGTCTTGTGAATAGGGCTGTTGCATTGATTTACCCTTTGTCCTTTGTCTCACCATTTTGTTGTTCCTGTTCCCTTTCCTATCAGATAAATATATATACAAGACAACGGGTACCAAATCAAATACAGTGACAATTGCAATCCATTTTTCTAGAACATATATACATTTTCCTGCAAGGGTTATATCCAGGGATCATTGATTCATCTATTAATATATTTATGATACAACATAGATATAGAACTTACTTTTTCACATGATTGAACCAGACAGATACTGTTCTTCTAAAGCTTATATTCTAATGAGGAAAACCAGAAAGGAAACAAATGAATTAATGAACTAACCTAAACAGTAGTACATGCAATGTAGAAAAGAAAACTAAGAACTACAGAGCCTTTCAATGGGTGTACAGGAAGCTGCCTCTTAACCCCACTCACAATGAAGCCTAAGGAAGGGCAGGTAACAACATATTCGCTAAGTGCCTTTAAGAAACAGGAGGTAGAGGGCTAGGGGTGTGCTCAAGTAGTATGATATATCATCTGCTTAAATAAGCACAAAGCCTTGAGTTTAAACCCCCAAACTACAAGAATTTAAACCTAGATAGCTTAGTGTAGTTGGAGAAGAGTGATTCAGTGAAGGGTGGAAGATCAGAGCCAGATCAGATCACATAAGACCTATATGCTAGACATGGTAGAGATTCTGATTCTTGGCTTTTCTCACACGATTGTTAAAATGTGTTCAATAATTAGATACATTTATATCCCTAAATCATTTGAAAAGAAAATTTGCCAGTAGTCTTGTATATCAGTGCATTCTTGAGCTAATGCCACAATCTGCTACACTAGCATTTGTCATAGCCTAGTAATTTTTAGAGAACCAACAAAGAACGCTTTCTAGGTACATTTTAGTAGATATTTCTGTTAAAAAAAACAGAAGCAAGAAAATATAGATATAAAAGTATCATTTTTAATGCAATTAGGACAAAAGAGAATATAATTCAGATTTTTAAGGAACAAATTTAAATGAAGTCTATGAATTGACATAAAAAAGTATAACTCTATAAAATGTGTGACATGAAGTGAACTTTTTCACTTATTTAAGTAATGCATGGCATGAAAAATATGTAATGCTAGGATATATTCTAACCAAGAAAACCCAAGGTGAGGCTATTTACCATAAAGGAACAAGCTACAATTTTGACTACTCTTTTTTTTTTTTTTGGTTGGTTGGTTGTGGGGCCTGAACTCTGGGCCTGGGCGCAGTCCCTCAGCTTTTCAGCTCAAGGCTAGCTCCCTACCATTTGAGCCATAGCACCACTTGTGGCTTTTTTCTGCTTATGTGGTGCTGAGGAATTGAACCCAGGGCCTCATGCATGCAAGGCAAGCACACTACCACTGAGCCTACTTCCCAGACTCTTGACTACTCTTGAGAGAAAAGATATTGAAAAATCGCACACGGCATTCAGTAAATTTTGTCCTATTTACTATTATTTCTATTTCATATGCGGATGGCTATATTAAACAGTTCTTTCAATAATTGGGAATAATTGGGACTTAAATTTTGAATTATTTTCTCCATGACTTCAGCACTATTGACAAAATCAGTAAGTAACAGTAAATATTCTGGAGGGATTCTAAGTGCTTTCCTTTGGTATGAAACCAGTGAGTATTTAGGAGGGAAAAAATGTAATCCACATGTTTCTGATTGATTTATAATTAAATTAATAAATAAGAACCATTTGCTGTCTGAAATGTCTTGTAAGATTTTTTATAAGCTTCATTTCACTAAACAGAAAGAGCTGTTGCTGCAAAGAGTAAAGCAAACTTAAACATACTTCTATTTTAACAACAACCAAGCAAATGGAAAGCAATAAGAGAAAATACTGTTCAAGAGAAGAATAAAAATGTTTCTCTAGTGAACATCCTCAAACTGTAAACAGATCCCTCAAAATAAATCATATCCAGTACAGAACTGGACACTTTGACTGTGTTTTGACTGGGATCTAAATTGCTGGACAATTTCATCCACTCATTTATGATTAGATAGGTATGTCATGGATACTTCACTTTAGTATAGATATTTGTTATGGTTGACCTAACTTAAAACACAGACCTTTCAATGATCATAAAAAATTAGCAAGAAGACTGAAAGTTTTGTAGGAGAACTAAATTTAAATTTTTTTCAGAGATGTAGTCAAAATAAAGTTCTTCTTTCCTTTGGACTAGATAGGAAGTATATCAGTATTTATTTTGCTCTGCACAGGACTTGGCAGATGATCCTAACAAACCCTAAAATGTAATAATCACCTTGCCAACAGTAAAAGCAATTATAGTTTGGTCCACAAGTCAATCATGGGGGGAAAAAAGAGAAATATAAAAGTATAAAACAGCTGGGTGCCAGTGGCTCATGCCACTAATCCTAGCTACTCAGGAGGCTGAAATCTGAGGATCGTGGTTCAAAACTAGCCCAGGCAGGAAAGTCTGTGATACTCTTTATCTTAAACTAACCAAAAGACAGAAGTGGAGCTGTGGCTCAATTAGTAGATGCTAGCCTTGAGCAAAGAAATTTAGGAATAACTCCCAAGCCCAGAGTTCAAGCTCCAGGACCTACACACACACACACACACACACACACACACACAGCATAAAATAGACAAATATAAATATAAAATACATGATAGCTAAATGTTTAATAATTCAACATGTAAAACCTAATAACAATATGCTTGGTAAAGGATGGTTTTTAAATGAATTATAGTATTATTTAAAAATAATATATATAAAGATAAAATTAAAAGACAAAACTATTTATAGTCTAATTTTTTTTGGTGCTAGTGGTCCTGGGGCTTGAACTTGAGCCACCAGCACCCATTGACAAAATTATTTTATTGTTAATGCTGAAAGTATTTGTAATTCACTAGCAATCTGCAAATACTCTTTATAAAGTTTATGGAAACATTTTGCATTAATTATAGAAAAGCTGAAGATTCAAGTCAATTTGAAGAACAAATTCAGATTTTTATAATTATTAATCATTATATATGTAGCTAGACATTTTCCACAGTTACAAATGCTGATTTATAATTTACACTAATAAATGAAGTGATAAGAATAGACTTTTTTTGTAATTCCATGAGTCTAAATTACAACTTTAGAAATGGATTTTATTTTGTTTTAGAGTACAACAGAAGAAAAATCTTTAGTTTTAAGATTTTTATTAGTATACATTAGTTGTAAAAGGGCTGTTTCATTGTGGTATTTCCATATATGTATATAATATAGATTAAATTCACCCCTTTGATATTTTTATCCTCCCTACCTCCTTCTTAAAACAACTTCAACAAGTTTCATTATTCAGTTTCAGTAGATGTGTATAACACAGAGTAGCCTTTATTAAAAAGTGTCAACTAATAAATATTGAAGGAATTGTCAAAACAAAAACTCATCAATTTACTAACACCGGAATAATTTATTCAGTTAGGAATCTATCATGGGATACTGGAATTAGATGGTTGAGAACAAATTTTGAGATTGACATACAGAAATTCGGTTAAGAGGATATTTTCCACATTATTAAATTAAACACCAACAAACTAGGGAAAACTGACTGACACTATGTGCCTTTGGTACAAAATTGTAAGAATAATGCAACATTATTTAATAGTCTCAAAAATAATTCATCTGAATTCTTCCAATATTAATTTTTCTGAATGTGACTGCAAAGTAAAATGGCCTTATTACTAGGACATACACTCTAAAATATCAAAGAAAGAAATATGATATTTATGATTAAATCTGAAATTGTAGAGTGAAAGAAAGGGGTTGGGGGCAGAGAGAAGATAAATGTGACAATCTATTAACAACCCTAGGATCTAGGTAAAGGGTACACGGGTATCCATTGTATTATTTGGTAATATTTCCATATGCTTAAATAATTTTGAAAGAAATACTTAGACAAAAATTGAAATGATTGCAAAAATAAAGTCATTGTCATCCTTCATGAAATACCATGGAAAAAAAGTGATAATTGATGGTGGTGGTATACACTCCTTTTTTTCTCTATGTGAGTCTTATTTTTTGGGGGGGTCTGTATCCCACAACTTAAATACCATCTGATGCAAATCGTTGCCAAATTTATATTCCTAGTTCTGACATTTTCTCTTAAATTTTCATTGTCAAATCCCCTTTGTCCAGAACCTAGTAGGTCCTCAATAATTGTTTGGAATGAGCAAATATATCCCACATGGAAGAGAGAGGGGTCGTAATGGAGGAAAAGAGTCTACATGTACATTTTCAGATGTACGGCAATATTATTCAGAAGATAAATAGGCAGATGGCCTGGTACATCCTTGACTAAACAGGAAAAGTAGATGAACAATATTCCTGAGGCGGAGAGGTGAGGCAGGTAATGAGTGGAGCATGCCTATGCCCTGTTTTAGTAATGACAGATACCAGCTGCTTGCTGGAAATGTGCTTCTTTCTGTGAAATTTCTCACTTATACAACAGTTTTCAGGACCAGATAAAATGTACTTGCTGGCTGAATTATAGTTTGCTGTCCTATATCTAGAACATGGTAGAGTAGTAAAAGAAAGGGCTAATCTTGTATAAGATATGCTAAAGAGATAAAATCAGGTTCTACTGAAAGACTAAATGTGTCAGAAGAGAGAGAAAGAAGAAACACTGACCAAATCAGAAGAGGAAAGATGTGTTATAAAGATAAAGAAGACTATTTACCATTGGGGTAAGAAAACCAAACTTTAACAATAGTCATTCTTTCTCTCACTCTCTTTCTTGCTCTCTCCCTTTATCTGTCTGTCCGTCTGTCTCTCACACTCTTGAGACAGTTTCCCCTTTCCTAGAGATCAGAGTAGTGTTGGATTTTCAGAGCCTCTGTCTTTCTCTCTGCAGTGATAGAGCCTCAAACGAGAGTCATTGGTGATAGCTTGGAAAGTGTGGCCTGTCCAGCTGGAGATGGGACAAAAGGCTTGTGTTGTAACTCCTTCGGTTCACACCGATGTTTCCCCGGGTGGTCCTACGGAGATCATAGATAGTGCCCCCATCACCCAGTGTAAAAGAAGTAAACATAGTTGTGCTGGCATTGTTTGTGATCTTTTGGGTAAACAAAATGCTTAAATAAGAATACAGGTTGACCCATTGTAACAATGAGATGTACAAAACACTATATTGAAAACAAACTTCACAACTTTGGCGGGGTGGGGGGAGTAGTTGAGGAGGTGGGAGGGAAGGGATGGTAGGGGGAAAACAAAGGAGGAGGCAACAATGCCATGGGAAAACGTACTCATTGCCTTGCTCATGTAACTGTAACCCCTCTGCACAGCATTTTTACTATTAAAAACGTACCAAAAAAAAAAAAAAAGTAGATGCCCGTACAATTACGGATTGTACTACATGGGACAAATCCTAAATTTAGGGAACTTGCATCATACCTGTCCCGTGCCTTCAGGGGAAGATACTATCTTATCTTTTTCATTACTGTTCACTATACAAACATCTTTAAAAATATTTTTTTAAAAAGGCACTCCAAGTACAAGCTATAACACAAACTCAAGAGACCCATTGAAATGTCTCATTCAACACCCTCTCCTTCAAGCAAGCACAAAGTACCAGTATTAGGCAATTTAATAGCACTCTACTTTCCTACATTATCTTTTAATCATTTCCTAAATCTGCCTCATTTTGCTAAAACAAATTTTAGCTTCAGGGAAAGACCATGTTTAGTATTATTTCTAAAATTCCTAGCATTAAATCCAGTACTATGTCCATAGTAGTTTATTACAGGAAGCTGCTTAGATAATGATAATCACTTGAGTATATAAAAGAAAACTATCAGGCTTGGCACTTTCTTCTGAAATTTATAACCACAGAAACCCCAAAACTGTCCATGAAATAAGCCAGAGAGATCAATGATGAAAATTAGCCATAAAATATGATATTTACATGTAATATGGTATGCTTTGCCTATGAAAAATGTGTATATTTTTAATCAAATTAGCAAAAAATGTGCTTTTTGTGTCTACTTCACTTGTCTCCTGCTCTTATCTAAGATAGCAGTTGCTACTAGTTGATTTTAAGTCATAAAATGGCTTATATCAGTTGGGTGCTATACTGCAGTGTTGATAACCAAAACCTAATTATTAGCGACTTAAAATTTCTGACCCCACTGCAGGTAAATATATAGAACATTTACACTGGAAAACAAATTATAGCTTGGAAATACACAAAATAAGAATATTAAGTACATAAGTACATTACACATTTTGAAAAATATAGGAATGTATTTGGACAAAATATATAGGATACAAAGACTATGGTGACTTAAGCAATGCTAATTTAAATCACTAGGAATATTTCTTATTTTCACAGCAATATGTCAATTATTGACTCTATGCCAAGGAAATGTTCTCTGTTCAGAGTTCACATTCTAAGGGGAAAAACTGAGTAACTATAATACCTCTGTACAGTACGTTTACAATACAAACATATTAACAAAGAAAAGATTTAAAAATTGAAATTTATATAGGAAGGGAATTATGATATTTAGGAGAAGACTTAGAGTGCAAGTGTTGATAAACTGTGGGGATCTTAGTGAAGGAAGGAATTTATTCTTTCCGAATAGTCTGGGAAGGTTAGAGATAAACACATTTGGGGCAAGAAACCCAAACGTTAAAATAGAGATATTTGTGTTTGATTGATGATGTACTAGGAAGCTATCATAGATTATAAGAACAAAATAGTATATTTGAGTGGAATAACACAAAGCTTGTTAGAGAGGTCTGCAAAAATGAAGAGATGTGATCGGGTGAAGAGATGAGGAAATGAAGTGAGGCTGAGACATCTTCTGATGGTGAAACATACATTTTGCTTTGCTCTTCATCTACATGATGCTTATGGGACGTAAAAAAAACAAAAAACCATAGTGTAGAGGTACTGATAAAAATTGTGTCCCAGTACTTTGGCACATAAGTTGCATCTCACCATGTGAAAGTCCCCACAATCTTCTCCTTGGGCCAGGAACCTGTAGAATTGTACACAGTAATGAAACAGCGTGGCAAGATAAATTTGTCTTCTCATATAGTCATCCAGGTCTTTTCCCCAAAATAACTGTTGTTTGCTTTTCAATGATATACACAAAAGTTCAAGTGAGCATATATATTTTTTATCACTTACATACTCATTGTTTTTTACATGAAGTTAATGTTGGAAGTTCCCAGGTTTGCAGATAAGTGCTCCCAGACTTGGCTATATAAGATAGTTTACAAAAGTTTATAACAGGTTGAAATTCTTTGAGTTTGTAGAGGCTGTGCGTGTAATGCCTGTGATACTATAAACTTTTTTGTTTAAAAACAGATAGAAAAGAATAGCAATAGTGGTGCTTTAGCTCAAGTGGTAGAGCCCTCACCTTGAGCTGAAGAGCTGAGGGACAGCGCCCAGGCCCAGAGTTCAAGCCCCACGACCGACAAAAAAAAAAAGAAAGAAAAGAATAGCAAAAGCTATGTGACAATTTTCCTCTTTGATACACTCACTGTAAAATGATAAATAATATTAATTTGATACAAATTGTAAATATACTAACAGCTAGACTTAGCTTGAACAATGAACGGTCACCAAGCTTTGTTGATTGATTCGCAGAAATTGTGAAATGTGTCATTTAATCCTCATAAAAGGATCCTCATAAAAAAGAATTCAAATTCGAAGAAGAAACTTCTTCACTGTCTTTGTTCACTTTCCAACCACTATTCTATTTCACAACTTTACTGAAATACTTTCATTGAAATTTTACTGAATATAATTTTACTGAAAAAAAATTACTATTCCTAAGTGGCTTCCTTTTGGTATCAGGATGTTGGATACATTATTTCTTTCTCACCAACTTTGCTAACAACAAGCTTTAGCAGCTGTACATCTGGAACTAAAAGCTAAAAAAAAGCAAAATTCTAAAGAGCAAAAGACTGCTCTGAACATGGATATCTTTAAACAACTTCTTGATCTTTACATGGATATCTTTAGACAACTTTTTGATCTTTACGGTGAGTGTGATTAGAAGAATGCATAGGAATAAACAAAGGTTAATAGAAATCAGATAGAAAGGTCTTTTATAGCTCACATATATGCAGTTTATTAATAAAAGATAAACAGAAAAAGCTGGAAGTGGCACTGTGGCTCAAGTGGTAGAGTGATAACCTTGAGCAAAGAGAGGCTCAATGACAGTGCTCAAGTCCTGAGTTCACTCTCCAAGACCAGCAATAAATAAACAAATAGATAAATAAAAGGTAATAGGATATTATCTTGGTGTGAGCTCATAGTGCCTGCCTAACTGCTTGATTTTTTTTTTAGTGGTTCCTATATCTTAGGTGGTAAAACTAAATATTTAGGAGCCCAAGGTAATTTAATTTTTGCATTATGTGCTGTAACTTTCATATTATATTTAACAAGAGCCTTATGTTGTGGCTATTCTGCTTCTGCTACTACTAATAATTATTACTACTATTTTAAGAATTAAAGTTTTTTAGGATCAGAATTGGAAATCCTATGTTAATAATCAAATACAAGCTGATATGGCAGCTCATGTCTGTAATCCTAAGGGTTAGAGGTGGGGAGGATAGTGCTCAAATGCAGCGTTGGCCAAAAAAATTGTATGAGACCTCCATATTTACCAATAAAAAGCTGGACTGGTGATGTTCACCTGCTATCTCAGCTACAGGGGAAGCTTAAATGGGAGGATCATGATCCTGGCCAGCCTAGGCATAAACACAGAACTTACTAGAAAAATACCTAATGCAAAAGGGTTAAGGGCATGCCTCAAGTAGTAGAGTGCCTTCCAAACAGGCACAAAGCTCTGAATTTAAAAAATCCATTATCATAATAAACTAAAATTCGCAGGGAGATTTACTTAGTACTCATGCTGCCCATGCTGTCATTTCTCAGCCCACAACTGTGGCAGACCTTACTCGCTTTCTAAATCTAGTTTTCCTCAGTTGTCCGTGGATGACTGTATCGTCACTGCAAATGGACTGCAGTTCATGTCATAAAACAAAGTACCTTTTCTTTGGCCTATACCATCTTTTTGCAGCTAAACAAATGTCCACAAAAAATGCAAATATCAGTTGCAGGATTAGGACAAGAGTCCTTCTTATTTCCTGACTTTCAGTCCATGGTTCTTTCTATATGTAACAGCCAAATGACTAATCAGATTCTAGTTTCAACATTTAGAAACTCACCATGACTTTTAAATTTCATTATTTGGAAAGCTGTCCTAATAAAGAGACTTGGGTCCAATATATTTACTGTCTCATCTGGCCACCATTCCTTCTCCAGCAAGTATAATTAGCTGTCTCTGGGGAACAGAGGGTGATTTCAGCAGTTGCCGAAATACATGCATGTATAAAGCCTACTGCTCTGTTCACATCCTACAAAAAATGTACACCAACCCCCAACTATCACCAGCCCTTCAACTAGATTCTGATAGCTGTGAAGGGCAGCTGATCAAAGTCAGTTATGACCAGTGAATATGAAAAAGAAGCAAAGTGAAAAGACAGATGCTGATCAGTCCCCCTGACCATTTTAGACCATTTATAATTCTAACCATTCTGATAACCACAGACAACAGGCTGATTGCTATTGTTTTACTGATTAACTATTCTCTCTGCTTTTCCCCTCCAAGGAACCTCTGGCAAACTTTACTTAGTAAATATTGACACCTGTAAACCAAGCTGGCTAATGCTGTTGGCTCTTTAGCAATCTTCCCATCTGTTGCCTGAGAATTTTAAGCAACGCATTTTGGGACTCTTGCCTCTCTTTTCCATTGTAAACTGTAAAAAATGCTACCAAGAAGCTAATCCCAGAGCCACATGGCTTGAGGGGGGCCTGTGGTAAGTAAAGGGAAATGTAGTCTAATATGTGAAATGCATATCCCACTGGCCTCCGTGGCCACCCCATCTTTAGTTAACAGCATGCCAGGGTAATCTGCTTAGTTACCGAGTGGGGCTTTTCTCCCCGGCTTCCCCATGAGATCACCCAGACCACGGATCAAAGCCCAAACACACTCTCTGCCAGTGCTATTGTTCCCCAGAGTGGGATTAATGACTAATTATGTCAGGTCACTCATCCAGATGGCCTCTCAGATGTTCCTTTGTCATTGTCTGACCTTCCATATGCCCCTTTGACCTTGAGGTTTATTTCCATGGAAACATGAAGCCTCAGTTTCCTTGCTGAGATTGCCAAGAATTGGCCAAAAGAAGGGATACAGGATAATCTACCCGCATTTTGTATTCCGCCTCCATCTCACGCCTTGTTAAATCCAATGAATAGATAAAAAATGCTATCTGGTCCCAGCTGAGTGATGACCATGGCCTGAGTCTATGTAACATGCTATGTTTTTTAAATGAGCAGACAGCTTTGTACATGGAAACGTGCATTCAATTTGAAGAACATCAATCGCCATAATGTGATCTTTTTATCTCATTAATGTTAAGCAAGGGTAATAGAATGGAATTACAAAATATCACTGTGAAAGGAATACAATTCAGAGAATTATAGATATCCCCCTATTAAAGCCCGAGAGATGTTTGGATAAGTCAACTTGTTCAGTTTCATAAATTAAAGATTCTTTACTCACTACCTTTTCGGGGAGGTTTAAATTCTACCCTCAGATGTTGATCTTAATCTGAAGAGGGATTTTAAGGTGGTTAGGAGAATGGAGAAATTGCCACAAAATGACTAAAAAAGTAAATAAAAATAGAAAAGGAGACTGACTCATGAACTCAATTAAATAAAAAAAGGTTCAATTCTTATTTGCATGGGATGAAATGTGTTTCCCCACATAGTTTAAAGATGAGTGAGGAATAAAACACGGAGGCTAATTCATCTCTGCTAAATTCACTCGAGAATGAAAAGTCTCTGTTCTATACATGAATTGGCACAGGCCTAGACTTCTCTCAAGAAATCCAGCAAGTAAAAAGCACTCATAGATGCTCAAAATTCACTGGTATGTGACAATTGGTTAATTGTATTATGCCAATAGTCAGGAAGCTGAAAATTCCAGCTGAGTATTTATTTAAGAAGAAAGTTAGAGATAACTGAAAGAAAGGATTTTGTTTCTTGTCTTGTTCCTGAAGGGTATTTTTGCCTGCTGAATGCCAGAAGGAAGAATGGGTCCAAAGGAATATCAGACATGCACATAGGCAGAGAACTATCAATAGGGGATAGCACCCCAGACTCCAGGCTGGAGCTTCTCAAAAAAGTTCCACGTTAGGGTGGCCCAGTGCCGACCACAGTCCTAGAAGAACAAGATTGCTAGACTGTCTAGACAGAAGCCTGGGCACTGCAACAGGAAGGTGAAAAGGCTCATGTGCAGATTAGTTTTAAGGAAAAGGAAAAAGCTAGATTTCCTGTTCCTCCCAAACACTGAAGGTACCTTGGAGCTGTTTCAGATTGTTGAAGTAGTATTTCTTAAGTCTCCTGTTTCTAGTGAATCAGGTGGTTTTGGAAAGTCCCCTTACGATCCTTTGTCAGATGAAGGAGCCTTGGCTCTAGAAAGAAGCCTTGATTCCTGGAGCAAAATGTGCTGTGGATTCAAGGATTCAGGTGTGTGTGTGTGTGTGTGTGTGTGTGTGTGTGTGTGTGTGTTTTGAACTCAGGAGGCAGGGGCTGTCCCTAAGCTTTTTGCTCAAAGTTAGTACTCTACCACTTGAGGCACATCTCCACTTCCAGTCTTCTTGGTGTTTAGTTGGAGATAAGAGTCTCATGAACTTTCCTGCCTGGGCTGGTTTTAAACCATAATCCACAAGTCTCAGCCTTTGGAGTAGCTAGGATTATAGGCATAGGCCATGGGCAACCTGCAGATTCACCATTTAACTGAGACATTTGCCTTCTAACCTCTAAGTGCCTCTATTTCCTTGTCTGTCAAGTGAGAATTACAATGTTTTCCTGCTGTTTATTGTGTGAATTAGAACTGATAGAAGCAAAGTGTATGTCATCAGGAATGTACTACACAATGATAACAAGTACACAGCAGCTGTTATTAAGGAGGTACGTTAATTAATTATCCTTTGAGGGAATTCATTAGCTGAAATGGTGGAGAACTAAAATGATCATTACTCTTAATTTGTCTGGATCTGTTTCAGAGCATTTTAATTCTGCTTTAAGATAGTAATTATGCAAATATCACAATTAAATTATTGATATATTTTATATTATGCTTTATCCATGGTAATACCCCTTAGAGTATAACTTTGCATGTGAGAGGTACTCAACTAACCTCTTTGGAATTGAACTATGGACTGATTGTAGGGAATGTCCCTAAAAGTTGCTTAAGTTATTGGTAGCTAAGTATTAATTCCTGCACTTCTTCAACACATATTTACTGTCAAGTTTGTCCCGGATGACCCTAACTATCACTAATCCCCATTTTTGTCTTGTTTTGCTTACATTCATGAATATTATGATTTCAAAGATCCATTTATGGATTTTGACAGTGTGCATGTGTTAGATACAGCTACAAATGTATCCTTCATTTTGGCTATTCAAAAGAAAAGAGAAAGAGGATAAAATATTGACTGCCCAAGGAGCTATAACAAGAACTACAATGGCATGAGAAATTACGAATAAAGGGCTGAGTGCAGTGGCTCACTTCTATAATCACAGCTACTCTGGAAGTGATGATTTGAAAGACTGCAGTTTGAGGACAGCTCAGACAAAAAGCTATTAAGACTCCATCTCAACCAAATAGTTGGACATGGTGGCATATACCTCTGGTCACAGCTAAATGAGACAGACATAAGGAGAAGATCTGCAGACTCTGACAAGCCCTGGGGGAAAAATTGAGACTACTTTAATTTAAAAAACAAAAACCAAAAACCTAAGCGAGTCTCAAGGAGTAGAGTACTGCCTAGCAAATATAAGGTCTTGAGTTCAAATCCCAGTAAATAACCCCCCAAAATGAGTCATCAGTAGACAGTTCACTGACTCTGTATCAATGTATCATCTCTGCTTTAGATTCATTAAAAGTGCTCCACGAGAAGCAGAAGTTGGCCAAGAATAACAGATTAATGGATTGGCTTTCACAATGCTCTTGTAAGAGCAATAGCCCTTAAGACACATTAAAAGATGAGTGTTTCATTCCATTTGAAAATGAAGATGTCTTTCTTGGGTGGAGGAGAGATTTTCAAGAATTAATAACATTTCCTTCATGTGGTTTCACAATGGGGTCCAATTACATAGGGAAATACCAATTGTGAAATCACTTTACTAATTTTAGAAATAATATGAGTGTCCTGATGACATGGTGCAGAAGTGTTGTTTATCTTAGTCTCTTTTCCAGCTCATAAAGCATAGCAGTCATCCCTGTCCTCATCTGTGTAGACTCTTATTTGCTACTTTGACCTGCTGTCTGGCCTAAATAAACACATTGACTTGTATTTGAGAGAAAAGCAGATAGAGAACTAGTAGAGAGAAGCATTCAGTATATACAATGGCATAAATATAGAAGTGGGATGGATAATTCCCCACCAAAATACTTCTATTCATCCATTTGCTGAAGCCCCATCCAAAGATCCTAATATTTCAGTACAAAGACCTTCCAGCTTGTCTTGTATGTAATCAGCTTACTGAGTTGTTATACCTCTAACAATAGCAGATATTCAGCAATATTATATGAGGGTAGATTTCTGTGAAGCAAAGTCTGCCTATTTGATGATAAAAACAGCTTAGCAACCTGTTTCTGAGTATATCTGTTAATTCCCAATACATTAGGTTTGATTAGTAAAAGATAAATGCCACGTCTTAATGGTAACATTTTTGTGAAATGGAAGTTTTCAATAGAAAAGAAATTATGAATGACTAGTCATCAAAGTCTCAAATAGAGAAGAATCTGGTCATTTAATGCTTTAGTCCCTAGAAATAGGTGACACATGACTGACATGTTTGAGATAAATGGCTTGATAAAGTCCACTGTGGTCAATACTACTGGAAAAAAATATTTAAATCCTTGAATGTCTAAAAAAACATGTTTGAGGAAAAACAATTATAATCTGGGTAAAATTGGTAATTTGGAAAGTAACCTTCAACTTGTTTGATATCATAGACTTTATTAAATAATTAAATACAATAAATATTTAAATAAATAAAATTTAAATAAACTCATAAATATTTAAATACAATAAAGAAAACATATTCAATGTTTTAGGAATAAAAAATATGAACTAGCTAATGATTGAGTACTAGAAATTTTTCATATTTTATTAGAGAAGTTAGAAAAATATTGAAATTTGAAAATGGTATGCTCCCTCCCCCCATCCTGTTCCTTCAGTCACATCTGCTTTCCTTCCTAAAGAAATAAGCCTGGGGAACAGCAGAGCTTATGCAGCCAAGGAGGAGAAGTGCATTCTTTTTTGTCTGGGGCATCATCAACCAACCTGTCAGCCACATTCCAAATGCAGGATCCATATTCTGTGTGATGATTCTCAGAGGCAGAAGGCACAGCTTGGCTGACTGATCCCAGGTGGAGTCTGAAGTGCTGACAGCAAGAGAACTAATGTTTAGATTTATAAACTGAGTGAAGTTGATGTGGAAATCATTGCAAATGAATAAATAGAGAGTCTTGCATTATCATTTTTATCAACTCACTTTGCTCACTCTATAACCCTTTCTGTGTAATTACATGCAATGAATGGGAGTTGTACCTACAGCAGACTTATGGACCTACAGTGGCCACATATGTATGAAATATGTAGCCTCTTCAAGGAAAAGAAACACACCGATTTATTCAGCATATGACTACAAATACAAATACAAAGAGTCTTGGCATGGCTTGTATAATTCATTTCCTTAAATGAGTCAACAAGTATTCATACCCAGGAAGGAAGAGTATAACTAGTATTTTATTGATGACATTAAAGAAATGTTAAAATGTATATATTTTATACTAAAGAAAAATGAAGATAAATAAAAGCTAGGCCAAAGGAAAAATAGGTTGTTAGTTTTCTCCTTTATTTTTCTTATTGACTGAAGCATATATTACACTGAACTATAGAATATAGTTTTGACTTAATTATCTTTGTGGATACATCTGAGCAAAAAATATTTCTTTTACTAATACTAAAAAGATTTTGCCTGCCATTGGCTATATTGATCTTCTTATCTTTCCCTTATAGCTTTTGCTTCCAAAAGTTGGTGTATATTTTCTTGTATGTATAATTTCCTTGTGACAGTTTGTGTTCTTTCTGCTGGAGAAGGCTATTGGCAATAAGATTTCATTAATAGCTTTTTGGTATGAAAACAGAATGTAGTGAGGAGGACTCTACCACTCTTAGATACCACTGAGCCTTTCCTGTCTATGCCCAACTTGTGCTGCTTTTCCTCAGCTGTCCCTGGTTTAGAATCTCATGACCACAGCTCAGGGTGGCACATAGACTGCAGTAAGCAAAAGATATTAGGCATCTCTTGAATTTGATGAGAAAGTGCATTCAGAGGTCTCATTTGCAATATCATCACTTCATGTATGCATATTGCCTATGTAAAAATCACATCTCCCTTCTAATTTAGGGAAATAGTAAAGCTATAATATTAATAAGACTTAAAATTCAAAATCCCATAACTCTACTGGTTCTTCTTTTTTTCCTGTTAATTTTATAAGTCACATATTAATTACATTTGCTTCTTTCTGGCACATTATCAAAGGCTTTATATGTAAGTTGATTGTATTAATTGAAATATAAAGTATTTACAGATCCAACAACTAGTAACACACACAAGTATTGAGAAACAATTTACTATTGAAGTGAATCATATTTCCAAAATATTTCTTTGAAGTATGTGTTTCATGTTCATTTTTTGGTGATACTGGGGTTTGAACTCAAGCCCACATGCTTGCTAGGATGATATTTGACATTTGAGCCATGCCTCCAGGCTGGATTTTAACTAGTTACTTTAGAGGTGAAATCTAGCAAACACTTCTGCCTGGGCTGGCCTCAAATTCTACTCTTCCAGTCACAATCTCTGAGTAATTAATATTATAAATATTAGTCTTATAATAATTAACATTATAAATATGGCCCACTGGTGACCTACATAAATTACTTTCAAGTGCAAGATGTTAGTGTTTGTTTTTTCAGAAAATTTTGTCTACACCTAACAGGAATTATTATTTTCCATAGACTGATCCTAAACAACAACAACAAAAAAATCAGCACTAAAAAAAGGCTTAGATGTTTAGAATGTGGTTGTTTGGACACTTGGTTGATTACTTTTAAATTTATGAATAATGCTAATAAATGGAAATAATCATAGTTGTATCATTTTTTTGTTTGTCTCTAGCATATATTATTGTGCAAAGACAGGGATTTCATTATGACAACTCTACATGTACATGTAGTATACTTTGATATCTCTGTCTTATTCTTTTTTTGGGGGGGGGTCCGGTCGTGGGCCTGAACTCTGGGCCTGGGAGCTGTCCCTCAGCTCTTCAGCTCAAGGCTAGCACTCTACCACTTGAGCCACAGCACCACTTCCGGCTTTTTTTTTCTGCTTATGTGGTGTTGAGGAATCAAACTCAGGACCTCATTCATGCAAGGCAAACGCTCTACCACTGAGCCACCTTCCCAGCCCTCTGAATTATTCTTTATATGATTAATTTTATAATCATATGTTTTTGGTGAATGACCATGAAGATCTTTTTATTTTTAATATGTTTTTATTGTAAAGATACTGTACAGAGGGGTTACAGTTACATGAGCAAGGTAATTAGTCCATTTCCTATCAAGCATTGTTACCTCCTCCTTTCTTTTTCCCCTACCATCCCTTTTCTCCCCACCTCCCCAACTCCTCCCTGCCCTCCCCCCCTCAAAGTTGTAAAGTTTGTTTTCAACATAGTGTCTTGTACATCTCATTGTTACAATGAGTCATCTGTATCCTTATTTCAGCATTTTGTTATTTCTCTTCCCCTCCCCAAATTAGAAAAATGTATATATAAGATGCATGAAGATTTTTTAAAATGACATCATGAATCAGTGGGTTCATACCCATGTTCACCGAATGTCAGTGAATACCAAGGTATAAAGGCGGTCAATCATGACTGTGACTCTAAAATGTAGACCATGAGTATCTCCTGAAAAGGCTTATCACCAGGTTGGATGAGTATGAGAGTTAGTGATGCTAAGTGTGGCAGGAAGAGTAGGGAGCAAATGCCAGCAACACTGCAGAGGAGGAGAAATGATTTGCTTGTGGAGGAATGAATTTGCTGAAATGATGGTGTGATAACAAGCTCTGACAGGAGAGCAAGAACAGGAAAGGAAAGTTTAAAAAAAATGATGACAAAAGGGTCACAAGTCAGGCATTGACTACTTGCATGATTCGTACTCGCACTGCAGATTCTTTTCTTTCTAATCTTACCTTTTCTGTTTCTTTTTTTATATTAGAGTGGAATCTGAAAATACTGCTTATGCTTTCTTTATGTTTTGATTAAAGCATAAAACTTGAAAATTTCCTTAACACTTACATTTTCTCTCTCCTCCCTTACATGATTAGTCATGAAGTCTTTCTGATTCTAGCCTTTCACCATCTCTCATATAGATTCAATATTTTTCATCTCTCATCTACCATCACAGGCCAAGCCCTATTCTCTCTTGCTGTAACAGAATGCTTGCTAGGTAATGCTCACATTTTGCAATGCATACTTTTAATATATAATTGCCAGAATAAGAGATTCTGAATAGTAATATTATCTACCATTCTACTGTCCATAGGACAAAGTTAAAAATAATTAGTAGTCTTTGAAACCCTATATGATCTAACCTCTGCCTGACTTCTTTAGTCCATATTCTTAGAAGCCCCCTTACCTCCTGATCCCTCAATCCTCTGGGTGATTGCCTCAACTGAGAATGATCCTCCCACCTGGCACCTAACTACGGTGATCATCTCACATCCTACAGGCCTCTTCTAAGTGTTCTTTCTCCTGGGGAGGCTTCCTTGGTCCCAGTCCCATAGATTAGGTTGGTTCGCATTTCACTTCTACAGCCCATTGAACTTTCTTCCCTCAAGAGCTAATCCATTTTGTTAGCTCCTGACTTGTAGGTCATGCCTGCTTTGTTTGTTGTTATGTTCCCAGTAGTTAAAACAGTGCCCAGAGTAGAGTGATCACTTAATAAATCTATTTTGATTAAATTAATGGAAAACCTAATTGAAATACTAATGCTTTAAACACTTACCTAAAATATTTGCAGATTGCATTAAATATGCTTGTATATTTCTAAATTATTTTTCCCCAGGAATTAATTATCTTCAACATAAGTATTGAAGTAGTGCTCAGTGTCTGGAATTAATTAATTCTTGCATAAACTGGAAATATTCAGTTGACAGCTTTGAGATAGCTCAGGGTTGGAAGTAGAGAGGGAAGTTGTTTTCAACCATACTTGAAGGGAAACTAAGCGTATTAGTTGGGGTACTATTTCATGAAAGAAATATTATAAAAACTAGGATGGAAATGACATTATTTGGGGAAAGGGAGGCTCATTACTGTTTCTAAAAACAAATTAAATGGAAACTAAAAACTAAGAAAATTAAGTTGTATTTATTTAGTTTTAATTTTTGATACTGGTGTTTTGAACTCAAGGCTTTCCTCTTGCTAGTCAAGAGCTCTACCACTGGAGCCACATCCCAACTTACAAATTTAGATTAGAATTAGATTAGATCAGTTTTCACTTAGTTTTAGCTTTAAAACAAATACATAATGAACACAGACAGTTTATAATCTAGTGTTTTCTCCCCAGATTGGACCTTTGAAAAGGTTTTACATTGTGCACCAGGAGATACGCACAAGTGTTCGGATAGGCCAAAAAAGAAATGCTGGAAACAATCTGAATTTCCATTATCAGGCAAATGGATAAACACATTGTGAAGTGGTCACACAATGGAATTTTCTACTGAAAAATGAATAAAACTACAGCTGCCCATGTCAAGAAGGATGAAAGAATGTCATGAAGGATGAAAGAAAAAAAAAAGGCAAGCCACAAGAAATATATGTAATATAGTATCATCCTAAATATTCAAAGGAGAAGAATTACAATGCCTGTTTAATATTATATTTATAACCTTGTATTACTTGAAGTTCTCCAGAGAAAAACAACCAGCAGTATATCTGAAAATACATATGAGGAAGCTAGGCATGATACATACATCCGCCCCCAGCCCCCACCCCACTCCCTACAACATTTATTATATACTTAAATATTCATAAATGTATTTTTATTGTATGTTTTATTGTATTTTATTTATAGTACATTGATATTATTATATGAATTGGTTCACACATGTTTGGAAACTAACAGTTTCTATAACAGTCTGCTATCTGCATGCCAGAGAACCAGTAAAGCAAGTGCTAGAATTTTGGAAAACCCAAACTGAGTCCAAAGGATTGATAACAGAGAATCTAATGGTGTAAGTACTAATTTGAGTTGCAAATGGCCTGACAACAAAAGGTGCTAATGTCCAAAGGCAGAAGAGAAATAGCTCAAGCAAAGAGGGAGCACTAACTCTTCTTGTGTCTTTTTGTTCTATTTGGTTTTTCTATATCTTCAGTATATTGGATATACTACACACACATTGGCATAAGTCAGTCTACCAATATAAATGCTAAAGTCACAGACATAACAAGATATATATGGGCATCTCATAGCCCAATCAAGTTGATACAAAAATAGCCATAGCAATGTAGAAAAGAAAGAATGGTTTAGGTGTTATCTCTTGAATAAAGGCATGGGATGCAGCTGAAGGGGCTTCAAGAGGAAATGAGAATGGCCAATAGACATATGAAAAAATGCTCAACCTTTCTAGCCATAAAATAAATGCAAATCAAAACAACATTGAGATTCCACTTCACCCCAATGGGTGAATGGCTATAATCAAGAACTCTAATAACAACAGATGCTGGAGGGGATGTGGACAGAAGGGAACCCTACTGCATTGTTAGTGGGACTGTAAATTTGTTCAACCACTTTGGAAAGTAGTATGGAGGTTCCTCAAAAGACTCCACAAAGAGCTCCCCTACGACCCAGCAATCCCATTTTTGGGCATTTACCCGAATGATCACAAACAAGACCATAGTAAAGCTACCAACACAACAATGTTTATTGCAGCATTATTTACTATAGCTAAGATATGGAACCAACCCAGATGCCCCTCCGTAGATGAATGGACCAAGAAAATGTGGTATATATACACAATGGAATTCTATGCCTCCATCAGAAAGAATGACATTACTCCATTTGTTAGGAAATGGAAAGACTTGGAAAAAATTATACTAAGTAAAGTAAGCCAGGCCCAAAGAATCATAGGTCTCATGGTTACCTTTGTTTACAGTAGCTAGTATATGTCTGGGACAAGCAGAAAAGTTCAAAAACTACGTACATATGACCAGATAAGCTGATGTTAAGTGAAATGAACCCCAAGATAGGGACACAAGTGATTTTTTCATCCTTGCTATTGATTCTAACATATTTATAATATACCTTGTGATTTTTTTTTGTTTCTTTGTATGTTCCTCCCCCGTGGTATAACCCCTGTTTTCACTGTATTTGATGCTGGTGCCCTGGGGAGGGAAAGAGAAAAAAAACAAAATGCTTAAATAGGGATACACATTGACCCATTGTAACAATGAGATGTACAAGACACTATGTTGAAAAATGAACTTCACAATTTAGGTGGGGAGTGGGAGGGAGTATAGTTGTGGAGGTGGGAGGGAAGGGGTGATAGGTGAGAAACAAAGGAGGCAACAATGCTTGATAAGAAATCTACTTATTACCTTGCTCATGTACTCTAACCCTCTGTGCAGTATTTTTACAATAAAAATGTATTTTAAAAAGGGGGGCTTCAATAATATTGCTGTTGTTATATTCCTGGAGTGGTCAATTCCTAGGCATCATCATCATTGTCATCGTCAACATCATCATCATCATCGTTATATTCATAGTATATATAAAATGCATATATCCTTTAAAACTTTTTTCATCTTCTCAAACTGTCTATTGCAATTAAACAGAATTGTCTCACTTTCCTCTCCTTCCAGCATGCTACTTTCTGTGTGAATGAATTTGCTTATTCTAGGTACCACATGCCAATAGAACCATGCAATATTTGTCTTTTTGTGACTAGTACTGAAAATTTACTCTTTATTTCACTAACTTACTGACCTCAAGGTCATCCCAGTTATAGAATGTGCTAGAATCTCCTTCCATGTAAAGCTGGATAATATTCTATTGTATATGTGTGCAATATAATGTATCTATTCATCATTGATGACATTGAGTTACTCCCATGTTTTGCTATTGTGAATAATGATGCTTTGAATGCAGGTATACAACAATCTGTCAAACCCGAGCTTTCAATTCTTTGCATATACACACAGAATAGGAATTGCTGTATCATGTTGTGATTCTGTTTTTCATATACTGATGATTTTTCTATACTTCCATTTTACATTCCCATACCAGGGGTAAAGAATTCCAATTTCTCTGCATTCTTTCCAAGATTTGTTACTTTCTATTTTTTTCATACTCATCATCCCAATGACATGGAAGCTATTTTTTATTTTTAAGAGAACTAGTTTCCTCTTTGCAAACCACACCATCCATATATGTTTCATAAATTCCTGAGAAAATTTTTGTTATGTTACAATTTAAACAGGGGTGGGGAATGTCCTCATTATAGGCCAGATAAGACCTGTGAAGTCATTTGGTATTTGATAGGCAGACATATGTTTCCAAAAGCTCCCTGTGTCCTTTATAATTACCTATATAGATAGGTAAACAAGTATGGTCTTTGTAAGGACGTTGGATGGCCCATAATGATGTTATAAACATCCAAATGGCTCTTGGCAGAAAAAAAAAGTTAGAGCTTTAAATGAATAATTCTACAGAAGAAGAATAGAATGCTGGCCAAGGCTTTAATCAGAACACCCAAAAAAAGGGGGGGGGGTTGTAGCATTTTAGGGATCTGTATTGCTTGTAAAAGATGAAGGTTATTCATTATATACACAGTTTAAGCTTTTGGTTGCACATAGAAATTAATTAGAAGAGTTATTTATTGCTGGTTCAAAGTATATTGCTCCTCACCAGGGATGTAATCATTGATGACTGAAAGAATTAATTCTGCAGCATAATTACTGTATCACCATATCACGTATCACTGTACTTAAGGCTTTATCAGATCCCAGAGAACTGCCATGTACCTTCATAACATTGGTAACGTGCGAGTACAAGTCTACCAACAGTAAGTGTGATGACTTCAGTTTCCCGGGCTGTCATATGTAAAGACAGTTGAGCTCTTTGTATATTTAACTATATTTTGCTAACTTCCTGTACATAATGCTTTAATAAGTGCAAACAAAGAAAACACCAAACTGGCTTTTCACACAAAGCAACACTACAAAGGAAAGAGTTTGAGAGGATTGTCACTTGTGATGGTTGCATTCCATCAGTTTTCATTCAAACAGAAAACACAATTCTCATTAAAAACAAAACAAAACTCACCAGTGGCACAAAACTGGACATTTATGTTCAGAAACGGATGGATGAAGATATAAAATTTAAAATCTACAAATTTGTGGGTGGGTGGGGGGATCTGCTAATACCCAAACACACAAACCCCGGGTACTTAGATATTTTCATTCAGGCAAACTCTATCTTAGCTCACTTAGAAGTCTCAGAACTGACAAGGCTTCCTCAGATATTATATTTCCTGTCTGCCCTTCGGTGATGCTGATTGACAGTCTCTCCCCTCTGGCTCTCCAGCTCTGGGCTGGGCCTGGCCTGCTGTTTTGTCAGCTGCAGCCTGCCTGGGCCTGGAGAGGCCGCACAGCCAGCCAGCCTGCTCAGAGGTTCCACCCTGCGGGAGCCCGCCCTGCCTGGCCTTAAGGCTGCCCGCGCTGACATGCTGCCTCGGGGCCTGGGGAGACCTTTCTAGTCTACAAATAACACTGGAGAATTCAGACTAATCGGTTCAGCTTCCCTGAGGCAAAGGGAAAAGAGGTTTCTTAAACACAAAAGGATTAAGAAGGAAAGTGAGCAAAGGCTTGCTGGTTCTCCACTTAGGGAATGTGAAACAGCACAATCAATCCGGTAAATGGCTCCTCTAATCATGGGGAAAGCAGGGTTGGAGATGGGCTCTGTTTTGTTATTTTTTAGTCTTGGAAGTTTAGTGATAGGCTCACCTAATACTACTAGTAATATATTCTAAGGAAGTAAAAACGTTGAGGATTTTGTTCAAGGCTGGTGCTTTACTGCTTGAGCCACAGCTTCATTCCCAGCTGTTTGGTGGTTAATTAGACATAAGAGTTTCATAGATTTTCTTGCACAGGCTGGGAACTACAATCCTTCACAATCCTTAGACTTTAGCCTCCTGAATAGCTAGAAGTATAACTGTGAGCCACCAGAGACTGGCAGCACACTTTATTTTAGCTAGAGGTTTTCACTTTGTGAACGTGCATGCACACAGATACACATGCAGACACAGATGCATCTCATTTTTTTCATTCAGCCACTAAAGTAGATAAGAGATAACCTTAAAAACTGAAACTGGAAGAATGGTGGCAAATCTGAGTCTCATTTGGCTATTAAGTAAATTCAAGGCAAATTATGGCCCTGTGAGATACTGTCTTAAAACCAAAAGCAAAACTAGTTGGTATTGTTTGTTGTAACTAGAATCTGCCTACAATGTGTTTACAAGTAAACACACTGGATGGTAAAAAAAACAAAAAAATACACTTGGACAGGATAAATTATACAGGACTCTAGATATTCACACAGTGAAACTAAATGATGTTACTCTTTGGAGAGGATCACAAGGGTTCAGTAATCATACAAAATGATGTTTATCGAAATGAACTCTGAGAAATAGAAACAGGTTTTTTTTTGTTATTTTGCTGCTTCTTTCCACTCCCCCCTTTTGTCACTGTTTTTGATTTCTGTGTCTTTTGTATGAAAGTTTATCTATTTTGGGGAGAGTAAGGGGGAGCACAGAAATGGTGGGACAAAGGGTGAAGAAATGCAGCAGTGATACTCACTAGACACTATGTTGAAAATGAACTATACAGCCTGTGGGGGTAGGGGGTCAGGAGGGAAAAACTGGGAGAAAAGGAGAGAAGAGGTGACAGAATTCAAAAAGAAATGTACTCATTACCTGATTGATGTAAATGTAATCCCTCTGTACATCACGTTTACAAGAACAATTTAAAAAAAGAAACCTAATGGGTAGATCTGTAAAGTCATCTATGCTTGTAGTAAACATCAAACAACATCTTTCCATGGAAAGTGCTCTGTGTATATAATCTAGGAATCTACTTGCAAAAACTTTAAGAAATATTAGTGTCTATGATGAAATTGTGAGCATTTGCTCAGTTGGATATCATCTAAATTTTCCTCAAAGTTCTCTAGGCTAGTTTATCTGGAATTTCTCAAGATGTTTTCTGAATGAATGAAATCTTTGGAAATTAGATGTCCCAGAGCAACTGCTTTCTAATTGTAATTTAATTTGAATCTCACTTAGGAAAGCATTTTCTTTGGTTGAGAAGAAATCTTCAAGGAAAAAAAAAACACGATACTTTCAGGTCTTGATTTGTATAAGTAACCCCGTGCACTTGGTGGGTCATTAGATCTCACTAGTTTGTAATGCAATCAGAGTCAGCATTCTGCTCTTCAGGGTTGCTCGGTAATTTGCTTGTTAATATATTAGCACATAGCATTGATCAAATGGCTAATCCAATCACACGCTTGTGATCGATCTTTCATTGATTACCCAGCCTGGTGATCACTTTTGTTGGGTTCAGTCAATAGCAAATGCCAAGTAGCCTTTCACACACCTAATTAGCTTATGAAATAAACCAAACATTTAGCTTGGCCCCGAAGGCAAAGATCAATGGAAGGCTTTGGGGCTGAATTCAGATGATTTTTTTCATCAACTTTTCTTTCCCTCTTCTGCAGCCACTCAAGTTCACATTAACACTCTCCCTCTGGTTTGAAGACATCTGAAAAGCAGCTGCCATGTCTGAGACGGTGAAGCAGCTGTAAGCTATAAATCACAAGGGGAGGGATTTGGGGTTGCATGTTGGCATGTGGTCTGTCAGGCCAGAAAAATAGAGACATAAAAGAGCCAAAGGTCAGAGGCATGTAGAGTTTAGAAGCCTGAACTTGTGATAGTATTTAATGCAAGGGAATCTTGGCATTGGTAGTTCTTTCCAAATGCTCACTAACTTTCCCTTGCTTCTAATGGCTCTTGGTTAGTTCTTTCTTCATCTGAATGAGCTGACTTTAGCTTCCTGCTCTCCACCTGGCTTCTGTTAATTTGGAGTGCCTCCATGCCTTCAAATAGAGGACCAATCCCTTCAGTGGGGATTGGATTAAATAGAAACTTTCCAATGGCATAAAAAAAACTCTAATCCTTCCTATACTATTCATGTGACAGTGATGTCATGATCATTTAGCTCATACTTATCCCTGGGTTCTCCTTTCAGATTCAACCCTATGTTTTATTTCCAGACAAAATGAGCATCATCATAAGATATTTGCCCAGGGGCCCAAATAACACAGATCTGCTTATTGATTCAAAGCAAGGAAGTAAGTAGGATGGCTTTGCTGGAAACTACTGAGTCATACAGTTGACTTCCCAGAGCAATTATATGACAGTGACTCCAAATGATAGCAGGTTCTAAGGGCCAAAACACCAGGTTGGTAGAGATGACCAAATCTCTTGCCAAAATGAAAAGTAGAATCAAAGCATGAGCCTACAGTCATTTCTAGTATGTTCCAGTTGGAATCACCATTTTTGTTTTTACAGCAAAATGTCTTTCCATTTAAATAGAAAAGCAAATTTTCAGAGACCATATTGGCTTATATGACAAATTGGGATGGAGGTTTCTGACACTAGAAGTATGGCCAAATAGCAATCAATCAATCAAACAAATGAACAAGCAAACCTATAAACCTGGTAAAGCACAGGAACCTTGTTTGCTTCTCTGGGTATAGGGACACATGTAACCTTTCATTAGGAATTATCTAGGTTTCTAGGAATTTTCACCTGGCCTTGGAGATAAGAAACATGACTATAATAAAAAACAGTGTTTCAGAGAAGAATAAAAAACAGTGTTTTAGTGTTTCAGCTATTTAGACGATACTCCCCCTCAAAATGATCTTCTCTTGATACTTCAAACCATGTTCCCTACTTTAGCATCCTCTTAAGGTAGGTATTCCTCATCCAGTGCTACCAATAGGGGTTCAAATTCTCTGACAGTTTATTTCAGAAAGTCCACCTTAAACAGGAGGACCAGAAGAAAGAAATTTATTAGGTATATATTTTTATAATTAAGTCTCATCTGTCACCCCTCTCAGGAGTATTCACATTTAAAAATATCTGTGGCAATGAAGTTTCTCCATATTTCCAAATTTAATGGTAATGGTTTCAAATATTCAGCACCTCATTAATGACCTTTGTCAGAACTTAAATTTGATGTCAGAGGGTTTGGTGACAGAGCTGCTGGATTAACTTGACACCCTGAAGTATCCTTTATCCTCATACCGCATCCCTACCAAAGATGGATATACTGTTGGAATGAAAAGAAAGTAACAAGTATAAAAAAGTCAGCCACCTCTATACCATTACATTGATCACAAATAAACAACAAAATCAGTGATGGATTTTCACACCTACAAAAATAGTCTCATAAGGGATATCACTATAACTATAACTATTGCCCAATATCAGAACACAAGGTTGACAAAAGAGTCCAAAGATCTTGCCACTTAAGTATTACATTAAGGACTGTAGGGGTGGTTTTATATCTAGGTTCAACACTGAGCTCAAAATACACATAAGCAAGTTAAATATACCCATAAGCCAGGCACTGGTGGCTCATTTCTGTAATCTTGGCTACTCACCAGGCTGAGATCTGAGGACTGTGGTTCAAAGCCAGCCCAGGAGGGTAAGTATGGGCTTATCTCCAATTAATCACTAGAAAACCAGGATAGCACTATTGCTCAAAGTGATAGAGTTTTGGTCTTGAGCAAAAAGAGCTCAGGACAGTGCCCAGGCCTACAGTTCAAGCTCTTTGAGTAACAATAAATAAATAAAATATAAATAAACTAGTTAGCATTTTCATTCTTATGGGTTCAATGTGTCCCCAAAGGGTTTATATGTGGAGGTTTCTTCCTCTGTGGGGTAGTGTTGAAGTGGTGAAGGCATTGGGAAGGAGCATCTAGAGGGAGGTGATGAGCAATGGGGAATGAACATAGCCTTTGGAAGGGATTAATACTGATCTCACAGAGTGAGTTGTAAAAAGAGTGAGACTGGCTCCTCCCTGGTGTTTGGCTGTATGATCTCTTCCATATGTGCTACTACCATTGTAATGCCATCCAGGAAGCCCTGGACATAGCTAATCGGCTATCGGTGTTATGCTTTTGAGCCCTCAAAACCATAAACCCAATAAACAGCTTCCAGGTTTTTGTGATAGCAACAGAAAATGAACTAATTCTGCACTTTAATTTTAATCAATGTAAACAAATGAGATAAATGATATAATCTCCTTTTATAGAAATATGTAAAAATAAGACAGAGCTCCATTTTAGAGAGTATTACATGGAGCTCTACTGTACTTTAAAGGTCACATACTGGAAATTTCTTTCCCTGGGTGGGTGGGCTCAGCCATTTCAAGGTTTAGTTGCCAGTTTTCACTTGCTGCATTGGTAGATTCAAGCCAGGAAAAAAAAAGCTTACTATTGCTTGCAACATTTTATAATACTTAATCATGTGGCTCCAGTCAAAAGTAAATCATGAGTTCTATGTGTGTGTTAACATTAATGAAATATTTTCATATCTAATTTGAGATTTTAAGGGGATTTGTTTTTTTGTTTTTAGGAAGTTAGCTCTGGAGGTTAAAGAGGAAAGGAACATTTTAAATTCTTAATTAAGTAATTAACAAATTAACATTAAAATGCCTTTTAAAAATTAAACATAAAGTGTATTTATCCATTATTTTAGTGAAACCAATGCTGTAAGCAATCTACCATTATATATTTAATCAGATTAAAGTGAACACTTTTAAAGCAATAAAAATTGGCTTTTAAGTGGGCCAAACATAAACCTGATGTTTATATGAACCAACTCTTTCATCAAATTACAGGCTCCTTTCACTCAATGAAATTCAAATACACTTCCTAAATGAGTCATTGAAATGAATGACTCATGAATTATAACCTTGTTTCAATGAACTATTTAAATATAACATGCTAATGAAGAGCTAACTAGTAAATTTGAGGTTTCACTGAGATGCTTTTTAAAAAATAAATGTTGAATTTTCAAGCAAGAAATTTTGAAAATTCTTCAAGTCAGAGGGAAATACACTTCTATCTGTCTCTAATGTTTGCTTTCAGAAACCACATATTTTAACCAAAAAAGAAAATGGGACGCCACATGAACTCTGCCAGACCAGAGGTTCATGAAAGTGACACACGATCTGGTGGCCCTCTCTGGAAAAGTGATTTGGCAGTGAGGTCAGAGTGTTTATTTTAGAGGCCTCAGAAAATGACCTTTGTTCGTTGACCTTCCTTTCTCCATGAGGATGTTCAGAGAGGGGCCTGATAGTTAACAAGTTCACCTTTCCCTATTCCCTTTGCCATCATCTTTGGAAAGAAGAGAGGGAAGGAGGAAAGCAGGGAGATCAGACAGGAAATCTCACCTCTACCACCAGCCACAATGTTATCTAAAGCCCTTGAAACAACAATGCAGACTGTGAATGATATTTTAAAACTCAAATATAAGAATTTGAACTTCATCTGTCTGAGACAGGAAACCAGTCTCCTTTATGTTTTCCTATACAGTCACTTAGGAAAACCCATTTTTTTACTTTCTATAATATGACATTACATGAAAAATTCTATGTACACCATAATCCAGAACTAGCCACTTAGAAGGTTTTCCTACACTACATCTAAACTCTGTACAAAGGAAAACAGGCAATGGACAAGAAAATTGTTAGATTAATGAACATTTACCTGAGAAATGCCTTTGGGAATGCATGTCCTGAGGCTAGCAATTGCTTAGAGAATTAGTGATAGCAAATCCTTAGTACTTGTGTGCCAAACATAATAAGACATCAGTATGAGTTAACCCTTTGACTCTCCCGACATCATTTTGACATAGTTATTCTGCTTTACAAATGATGAATGCGAACATTAGAGAAGATAAAGGATGTGCCTCAGATCAAATAGTACCCAAAGAAGACAAAATTTGAACTCAGATAAACAGCCTGAGTTGAGCAGTGATTCCACAAAACTCACTAGGAAAAACATCGACAATACTGAAGCCAGGGCTTCTCAATCATTCCATTCCATATACTATTTTTGTAAATCATTTTGAAACATGATTTCCCTAACTGAGCTTTTAGAGCAATTCTGAACCAACCAGAAAGTTGACTTAAAGTTGACTTCTTCTTCACTTAGGTCTGCGCAACCAGGCTTCTCTTGCTCCAAGACTTCTGGAACATAATCAAATAATCACAAATTGCAAAAGAACTCAATAGATCCAGTATATACTGTAAGCATGGTTTATGTAATTGAAATCATTTTTAAAGTATTCATAAAAGTCTAAGTAGATGGGAAATAATTACATCCGCTAACACTGAATTGCCACATAGTATGCTCCTATGTAAAAGAGGACAAAATGCTTGGCAAAGACGGTGCTCTGGATGTGGGTGGAAGAAAATTCCACTGGCATCCTGGCATTGTGCTGGGGGACATAAGCGAAGTCATTATTGATGATATCAAATGCGGTTGAATTCAGGGCACAAAAGAATTTATCCTTCTGAGGCAGCAGTTCAAACATGAATACAAATTAGGGAGATGGAAACTAGAAAGGGATCACACTGTTACCGTTTTTCATATTTTAAATAAAATGTCTACATCTTTAACCACAGCTATTTCCAGTTTGGAAAAGACAATGCTCTGGAAAGCTGATCTTCACTCAGTATAACAAGATGCGGCCACAATCAAAGCAGGGCTCTTGCAGGCATGGAGGTGGAGCTTGGCCTGGGGACAGGAGAGCTGTTCACAGATCCTTTTTATCTCATTACCCTGACTCCAGTGAGACCCTCTAGGGACCATCAGCGAGGTTTGGCTGACTAACAGGGCAAATTTCATGCTGGCTTGAGTCTGATACCTTTCTGTTTCTATTGCATTTTTACAAAATAGCTTGTGCAAAATAGCTAGAATAAAATTTCCAGGGCTTTTTTTTTGGTCTATGTATGTATGAGGGAAAATATATAGCTACAAATAGTCAGAGGAACAGAAGACCAAAAACACAAGTGGAGACCTCATTCTGAGTAATTTCAAGGGAGAAAAAGGCTTTTTGGAAATGTTTGCTCCCAACACAGCCGGTTACAGAGCTGGTGATGGAGATTTACAGTATGAATTGTAACTAGGCAAACCTGAGTTCTTATTGCTTCTATTTGTTAGCTATCAATTTATGTGCTCCTTCTTTTTCCCATTATCCAATGGGTATAGTGAGAATGCTTACTTCATAGAGCAAAGATGGTTAAATGAGACAAATTATCAAAGGTAATTTCTTCAGTGCCTGGGATGTAATACGTGTTCAGTAAAGGCTAACAGTATTGCTAGGTTTGTAAAATGTATCATTTGGTTACACTTCACTAAGATTCAACCCCCTACTCTATTCTCTATTACCATTTTTAAAATGTGATAGCACTCATTGAAAAAATAAGCTTCACAAAAAGATGTGCAAATGATTGTTGGAAAGCTAAATTGCAATCCCATCAGATTGGCAAGTTCACTTAGAAAAGTTCCTTCAGAAAAATGTATACTAAAAGAAAGGAGACTTGAGGGAAACAAACAATAGGGTTTAAATTCTTAGTAGATCAAGATATTCCAAATGTTTTCCTAAGACACGTTCAAAGTGATTTGGAAAAAAAATAAAGTGAAGACAATTTGAGATCACTAAGAGAATGGATAAAGAGATGTGCAAGTCACAGAAAAGCTTTTTTTTATACTCTTCAGTTTTTTTGGGGGGGCGGGGATTATACTTCACAAAGATTTTTGGATTTTTACATGAAATGATTGCTTACTAATTTAGAAGGGATGGGAATGTAATTTTTATTAAGTGAAAATGAATACAAAATGAAGTGTTATTTTCTTAGATGAAAAAATGTACTTGACTTCAAAAAAAGAATTGTGGTATTCACTTATCTGCCACATTTGTTTTAGTAAAATGTAATATGCCATGAGCACATTGCTTTCCACCAATACTTTATACAGAGTCTAAGAAAAGCTGAGGTTTAAAAACTGCAAAAAAAAAGCAGCCCTCTGTTTGGCTGAATAAATATTGTACAAACATTGAACTCTTTGATGTAATAAAATATTACTCACACCAGCTACAGTATATTCTTCAGGATTTTGCCATCTCCATAATATCACACAGTTTCAGTAGACACCAAGTACAGATTCTCTCCTTCGTGTAGAAAGGCTAAGTGAGAAAAGACTTCATGTAAGAAAACAGTCCCATAATTCACTGTTATTTTAATATCATCTGAGTGTGATTCAATTTACATATAAACTGGAATGCAGTCTCAGACATCTATTGTGAGGAAATCAACCTTTGGGGAAATAAAGTTGACCATTTAAAAAAAATGGTTGACATCTCAAAGCTGTGTCAACAGCTTTTGAGAAGAGCAAAGTATAACTACAATAAAATAATAACATTATTCTAAAATGAATTATCTATAAATGTATTATGTGTGTATTTTTTATTTAAGAAATTAGTTCTACAGTTTTCTGTAATTTTGAAAGAATTATAGTCTTTAATATGCTATAGCTTTTAACCAGATGGGCATTTTTTTCCTGGAAGATATTCCTTTAGTAAAATATAAATTAACCACAGACATGATAAAATGGCAAGAGCTGGCAAGAATGGGAGAGAGCTGGATGGTATTAAGAAATTAAATGAAGAAAGCATGCTAAACCTTTATCAACAAATATTTAGCCATAGTCACTTTTATTGTAACTTTAAGAGAGTTAGAATGTGAATGATAAGTAATATTCACATATCTGTTCCTTATTAACTGTAGTTATTTATGCTTATTCTGATTGACCTATAAGAATTATTATTACACTGTGGTTTTCCTTAACCTCTTTAAAAAACAATTATAGTCACTTTGCTTAAAAGTTTAATTTAAACTTTAATTCTTTCAGTCTATTTGAAAAGCTATTTAACAACTGTATTTAATTTAAACTTTAGCACAACTTAAGTTGATTAGCCTTAAAACACAAGTCTGAAAAAGTACTACCATTAACTTTAGGTGCATACAAATCTGTATAAAGAGAAGAGCTGAGTTATTTAGTTTGAGAGTTTGAGGATAAGTCACCTTCAACCACAATTTAATTCTTATCTACTTTCAAAATTCATACACCTACAGGGTAACTTAGCACTTTCCCCAGTGTCTTCCTTGGGATCTTTTTTCGGGTCCTGAGGCTTGAACTCATGGCCTAAGAGCTGCCCCTAAGCTTCTATTGCTCAAAACTAGCAATTTACCACTTCAGTCAGAGCTCCACTTCTGGCTTTTTGGGGTAGTTCATTAGAGATAAACTGTCAAGGACTTTCAGGCCCAGGTTGGCTTCAAACGAGATCCTTCCATCACAGACTCTTGGGTAACTAGAATTACATGTGTGAGCCCACTGGCCCCAACCCTGGCATCTTTCATTTCTGAACATTTATCATTAAAGCTTTATATTTTTTAGTACTTTGTTGGTGACTTGACATTAAAAAACAACTTTGTGACTTGGAGCTACACAAAGATTTCTTATAGCACATAGAAATATAAATCAAAAAAGAAATAAGGTGATAAAATGAATTTTATAGCTACTAAAAGGTTCTGTTCTCTAAAAGATACTGCTGAGAAAATGAAAATGCAAACCACAAACCAAGAGAAAATATTTGCATGGCATATACCTGAAATGTTTATATTCAGAATGTGTAAAAACTTTTTATAACTCAACAACACAAAAACAAACAACCTGATTTTTAAGTGGGCCAAAAATCTGAACACTTGACCAAAGAAGGAAAAGAGATTGCTAACAAATAAATGTGTGGGAAGATACTCAACATCTCTTTGCCAAACTTTCTCATCTGCAATGTAGTGACAACTCATTATTGTACTAACATTATCCTGAGTAAAGATAATTCTAGTATTGTAGAAATACCATTGTCTTAAACTTCACTATAAAATTCTAAATAGGATCTAAAAAAATAAAACAATGTAAAATATGCTGTCATTAATGCAAGATTAAAGAACTGGCCAGGATTAACCTGTTGTTTGACAAGACCCCACTGCTGTTGCGTGATAGCCAGATTTGTGTTATCACAAGATACATATCATGAGGGCCCTCTATATGTAAATAAGATTGACATCAGCATTTATCTTGTGATAAAATTCTGGTCCAGGAAAGATCATTTTTTAATGTCATATATTTTTGGATATGCTTACTTCTGATAAACTATGGGTTTATCAATGAGTTTATACAATGCTATCATAGACTCTCAACTAACTGAGTGTTTCAAGTCATCAAGAAATATTTGCTGTGTACTTACTAAAGGCCAAGCATCATATTAAATACTTGTGTGTTGTCACCTTGGGCTTAGCAACTCTGAGTCCCTCTCCCTTCCCCTCTTTCTCTCTCTCTCTCTCTCTCTCTCTCCTTTCTCTCTCTTTCTGTACTACCATAGGTAAGACTCAAATTGTTTGACAGTCACAGAAATAACAGAAATAAGATTTCTGTAGGACTGTAGCATCAGCTAGAGTAGCAGAAAGGTCTTTTTCCTTTAATAATCTATTATGTGCTCTTGACTTTCACTAGACATATATAATTATCAATTAATAATTTCACAGCTACTGAAGAAAAGTATGATGGAGAACATTGAAACAGGTGTTTGGTTGAAAGTAAATTCTTGTAAGCAGGTAATTTACTCATTTATCAGAGGAAGAAACCAAGATTCAAGTGATCAATTTAAGGTGACACTTGAAACGACTGTACTAAGATTTGAATCTAGTCTGTCTGAGTCCATATCATTCCATAATACCCAGAGCCTTTCTATTTGTAGAAAAAGAGAAATTACATCAATGTGCCTGTTACATATGTGATAGAATTATTTCTGAAATAAGTCTGACTTCATAACAGCAAAATTAACGGAACTCACTCTGTCTCATGTAAGAAATTCCATAACATTCAACCTCACACTCCTGTGTTGCAAGTGGACATCAGCAAAATAATGTGCATTAGGGGAAATTATTCCTAATCAATCAACTGTAAAAATTCAGGTAATTACTCTTATAAAAAGAAAAGTGTTTTTAAAGATTAATGTTGGCAGACTATTCTATTAGTATTCATAAACCATCCCTAAACCATGTAAGGTTACACATGTTTTACAGAAGAATATCAGCCAGAGATGAGATCATCCAGCAGCAATTGACTTCTCTTCATGTCGGGCTGACCTGGCCTTAGCTATAATTTCTGATGAAGGACTCAGAATCACACCTGCCATTTAGGTATTTGGTAGTCCTGGCCAGTTGCTAAGGAAAACCAAAGCAGCTGAATGAACATTGGGAAAAATGCCTCAGAGAAATTCACTGCAGTCTGCCTCTTTTTCCAAGCCCCTGAAAGCCCCCTTGAAGGAGCTTTATTAGAGTAACTAATAAAAGCAGCCCCAGAATTTTCATAAAGGGTGATTAAAAGCAAGAAGGACTTGGATCTGTTACATTGGATTGTACCTATACTTCACTTTTCAACCATCTACATTGCAAGAGGAGTAGAGGATTGAAACCCTGACTTATGGGAATGCTAAAGGTGGAGATTGCATTTTCAACAGATTACAAATCTCTTCCACTTGAAGCTAGAGAGCTGAATCTTTACTAGATTTTGTGACACTTAAGAATAGCAGCAAATAAAGCCCATTACTTCTAAGGATGTTCACTTACTTGCATAAAACCTGTATATGGGAGCCCCAAGCAGGTCAGCAGAAATCAAGGAACTAGTGGTGGAGGAGAAAATAGACCAAAGACATCAATAGAGGCTTTGTGGCATTTGGACCCCTACCAGAGTCCCACTGTCCCTATTCTGTACTTTATTACCTGGGTACTGTTATGCCACCTGATGCCTAAAGAAGTCTTGCAAGAAAGAGGCAATGAATGAAACAAAATATTTTACCTGGACAGGAGGTCATTACAGGACATGCTTTTGGTAAACAATGTCAGTTTCATGATCTATAGTTAAATTGTAGGGAGCAAGTTGATTCTCTCTTTTATCCTGACAGTTAACCTCTTTGGATCAATATCTAGAGTTTGGTATTCTTGGGTTCTACCCACTGAAATTTTTCTTGTGAATTGTGTTGAAGTGCTCATCTATCCTTTTGCCATTCTGGAAATCCAACTCACCATTCTGTCATTTACATTCTTTGTGGCTGAACACTAGAGTTAATCTCGCTCAGTCTCAACTTTGATATATAAAATACCATAAACAGTGGAATAAGCTCTACTATCTTGAAAATCAAATGCCAGTGTGAACATTGTCTTCAGCTATAAAACAAGCTCTCTAGCCGGGTACCGGTAGCTCACACCTGTAATCCTAGCTATTCAGGAGGCTAAGATCTGAGGATCGAAGTTCAAAGCCAGTCCAAGCAGGAAAGTCCATGAGACTCTTATCTCCAATAAAACACTATAAAACCAGAAATGGTGTTGTGGCTCAAGCGGTAGAGCTCTCACCTTGAGCTGAAGAGCTGTGGGATAGTGCCCAGCCCAGAGTTCAAGCCCCACGACCGAGAAAAAAAAAACAAAAAACAAGCTTTCTATCCACCTGCTATGACTAACCTTCAGAAAGGTAACCACACCTCCAGCTCTGATTAGATTTGAAGTCTATCTGGTCCCATGAGCTCCATGAGCTCATCCTCAGCCTTACCTCCAGCTGTCAATTTTAACCTATCTGCTCCTGTCCTGGCTTTGCTTACCCTCATCTGAGTAGAAACTCTTGACTGACCTCTGACCTGCCTTCCATTCCACCTTTGGCAGTTGTGGACTTGATCTTTATACATGGTCTCCCACAGTGTGACCTTCGATCATTTTCCTGTAGACTTTACCTGACTTGTATTCTGGGATCTTATTCTGCCCTATTCCAAGTTCAACACCACTCATATAAGTGTTTACCCTAGCAGTTTATCAAATGTCTGGTGTGGCCAGCTTTAGTGTCCTTCGAATGGTGGAGTTGGATAGATAGGCTTTTGAAAATGTTTTTGAGAGACCATACATTCTCAAACAAACATCTAATACCTAAAAGTAGCACCTGAGCCTCTGTTACACTAAAATTCCCAGGGCAGGGGGGCCAGTGGGGTGGAGGGTAGGAGGAAGGGGAATATAATTCCTCTGTTCCTTCCCATTCTCCATCTATACACAGTCAAAGCTCTATAGGTTGTCAAAAGCCACTAAAGATATTTTAGCGTGGATAGTTTATGAGCAAATGGATGCTCATGAAATTACATGGAATTCAAATATCATCTCCACAATTCACCAGTTACGAGCCATGGTTGCCCATAGCAGACATATTACATTATTACAGGTCACTTTGAGACTAAGCATATGTGAACACCTAGCTCAGTACATAGTACATAGTGGGCACAATATTAGATTGTCTCTGTTAAAGGTTTTATCTGGAATACCTTGTTTTGGAGAGTACACAGCTGGATTGGTCACTTCTGGAGGCATATAAAGCAGTCAGGTCTCAAAGCTTTATTATATTCCTTTCATCAATCCAGTGCTCTTTAGTTGTGATGTTATCACCTTGGCAACTAATTGGAGTACTATAGATTGCCAAATGCAAAGATCAAATATCAAGCAGGTTCACTTCAACACTAAGATGCTTTAATAAAAAGTAAGTAATCATGTAATAAAAATGTTCCCTTAGCCAGGTGCCCATGGCTCACGCCTGTAACCCTAGCTATTCAAGAGGCTGAGATCTGAGGATCACTGTTCAGAACCAGCCTGGACAGGAAAATCTGTGAGACTCTTATCACCAATTCACCACCAGAAAACCCAAAGTGTCCCTGTGTCTCAAAGTGGTAGAGCACTAGCCTTGAGCAAAAAGAGCAAAACGACAGCACCCAGGCCCTGAGTTCAAGACCATGACAGATAAAAAAGTTACCTGATGGGGCTGGGAAGTTGGCTCAGTGGTAGAGCGCTTGCCTTGCATGCCTGACGCCCTGGGTTCGATTCCTCAGCACCACATAAGAAAAAGCCGGAAGTGGTGCTGTGGCTCAAGTGGTAGAGCGCTAGCCTTGAGCTGAAGAGCTGAGGGACAGCGCCCAGGCCCAGAGTTCAGGCCCCACGACCGGACCCAAAAAAAAAAAAAAAAGTTACCTGATTTGTAAGTGTGTATGTATATATAATATATATTGTATCATATTTTATTATATTTATTATATTATATCATATTTATTATATTTTGTTATGTTATATATTATTATATATTACATGTAATATATATAAAAGTTATCATTATTTTATATAATAAAATATATTTTGATAAGGTAACATCAAAATATAATTGTTTTAATTTAGTTGTATATTATATAATTGTTACTTAGTACATATAATTATTATTCTGCTGTTACCAAGATTTGAATTCAGGGTTTCATACTTGTTCAGGAAGCTTGCTTGGCTGGAACTCTACCACTTAAGCCACATCTCTAGCTCTGATTGTGTTTAAAGTTCAGATGTCCTCCAAAGTGAGTTGAAATCTAAATTCTATTAAGTCATTGCCATAACTAGAGAGGAATAGAATAAGAACATGATGCTCTTTCAGCAGCAAGTTAATTATATATCCGCTAAACACCTGTAAGGTGATTACTTAATTTTATGAGATCAAATATGTAGTACCTTTAGAAAGCTAAAGGCTAGCCAAATTTCTTTCTTGCTATTGTTTCTAATGTATTTATAAGGTACCACGTGATTTTTGTTGTTGTTGTTGCTTTGTATGTCCCATGGTATAACCCCTGTTTTCACTGTATTTGCTGTTGATATAATTTGGGGAGTGGAAGGAAAAAAACCAAATCGTTTAAATAGGAATACAGGTTGACCCATTGCAACAAGGGATGTACAAGATGCTATGTCAAAAAACTTTACAATTTAGGCAGAGATGGGGGAGGGGGAGCGCACGGGGGCGGGGGGGGGAGGGGGAAGTGTAGTTGTGGAGATGAGAGGGATGGGATGGTAGAGGAAAAACAAAGGAGGAGACAACAATGCTTGATAAGAAATGTACTCATTACCTTGCTCATGTAACTGTAACCCCTCCTCTGTACCCCTCACAATAAAAAACTTATTTTAAAAAAAGAAGAAGACGAAGAAGCCATTGAGTCTTGCAAAGGTAGAATGAGGCCTTTCTTCCCATTTCTCCAATTTAAATGCTGGGAGGTCAGTCTTCTTTCTCTATCTTTTGGCACTGTAATGTTTGCCCTTATCAAATACAAGCAGTCACTTTGATGTGATTATCATACAGCCTTTGATATCTCCCATAGCTGCTTGCTACTTAAGATCAGCAATCTCCAGGATTAGGACCAGCATGTAGAATTTGAAATAGTTAAATTTTAAAAAATTAAAATAACCCCCACCCTCTACCAAAATAGGAATCAAGTCTTGAAATCATTCCTTGATATTCTTGTTCATAATTTCTTTCCTTTAGAGTTCTTAAAAGGATAATATATAAGACTGCATGACTCTTAACATGTAAGAAGTTTTTTTTCAGCCTAAAGTGACTTTTTTTGCCTGTCCTGGGGCTTGAACTGGGTGTTGTCCCTGAGCCTCTTTTTGCTCAAGGCTAGCATTCTACCACTTGACCCACAATGCCACTTGTAGCTTCTTCTGAGTAGTTTATTAGAGTCAAGAATCTCACAGACTTTGTTGCCCAGGCTAGCTTTGAACTGTGGTCCTCATATCTCAGCATCCTGAGTAGTGAGAATTACAAGCATGAGCCATCAGTGCCCAGCATAAGTGATTTTAATACACTAATTATAACTCCCAAACAATGTGAAATAATAAAAAAAGTTCTTATATCTGTGTATTGGAAAGTTGAAATAACTTAAATCATAGAGTCATGGTGTCCCTTTTGAGTGTAATTTATGGTATCTATATAAGGGAGACATAAGCCAACCACACTCATGCTAAAAAGGATTTTGAACAAAGTCTAGATGGTGTTTCAGCAATAAAATGAATTTTTCCTGAGACTATCTGTGAAGAACAAAACCACTGATGTCAAGCTCATTGTCTGTAAGAATCAAGTTCAACATAAGCAGAATCACAATGTACAACAATTCAACAATATTTTTATGTTAGAAATAGTATGGTATCATCTATTTTTTTGTTTAATGCTGCCCATGCATTTACTGCAGTAAAGGAAATTAAAAAGGGAAATTCCATGTTCTTATCATCTTAATATCCATTATTATAACCATGCTTAATTCACCACAAATGAAATCAAAGTATTTCTTCTATTTGCATCTGGCTTTTTAACTTTAGCAATATGTTGAATAATTTTCAGCAATTTATTTTTGGAGAGTGACTTCATAACAATCTAACTTAACATTTCAGAATATATTATCTAAACTTGCTAGGAAGGATGGCTATGGGTAAATTTTTTAGTCTTGTAAATAAAAATGCAAGGAATATTTCAAGCAAACAAATATTTACTGTTTTAGGGATAATATATTGTTCTTTGGGCCATAGTCCTTTTGAACATGACAATATAACTCCAGTGTGACTTCCATTTGAAAAACCATTTCTTTGATGTTTAGTATTTCTCCATATTTGTGCTAATGTCTCCATCTTAAAATTTTCCATTTTATAAGGCTGTTCCCACATTTTATTGAGCTCAAATGACTGCTCACAGTAAGTTCCATTTTACTTGGCTCCAATCAATTACAAGAATATAGATGATTTACAATCCAAATCATTTGAGCTCATACACTTCACATAGGGCAAAACAGAGTTGACAACCTCACTTGAAAAATGTTAAAAGTATGGTCCATGTTTTCATGTACTAGTAAGTGATTTCTTAGTTAAATCCGAATGAATTTGAATATGTAATTGTGCCAAAATAGCCCACAAGTCTGCATTTTGTGGAATGCACAGCATGAGATCTTTCAATACTGAGATTAAATATTTCATTAATTAGCGAAGTCCCAAATCTATTTTTTTTCTTTTTTCTTCCTTTGTAACTTCTTTCATCTTACTGTTTCTTTTTTGAGAAATATAGACATTTTCCCTCTTTGGAAAACAAATTTTTATTTTAAAATTGCTATCAGAAATCTGCCTGTGAAAATTTTTGTGTGGTTATGTTTTCCAAATTATTTGAAAGTTCACTATTGCTTCCCCTTCTCTCCTGCTCAGGAGATTGGCAGTGTGGCTGTGTAGAAGCCGGGACACTAGGAAATGGGCTTTAAGGAATTAAAGTAATTGACAAGTTGACCATGCCCTGAGGACAGCGCAGAGGAATTGGTTCTGATAACCTTATCAAAAACTTTGTGCCTGAATTGTTAGAAAGATACAGTGCTCAATGGTCACCGCAAAACTTGGCTCTAGAAGGATAAAAATGAGTTTTAAGATATTTGGTAAATATGTAAAACAGTTGAATGGCTAGGGAGGAAAGAGGTTCTAGGTCTTCATTAGGGGGCTCAAAATAACAAAGGAATTTATCTTTTACAGACAAACTTATAGAGCAAAATCAGTCATTTAGAACAAAACTCACTAGAATGAGAGCGAGTGAAAGAATATAAACACATTATTCTTTCAAGCCCACGACTGTGTGTAAATATCAGCTCATTCATGCAGCCGATGTGAAGTTAGTCTTCATGTTGTTTTTTTTCCCTCCATGATGTCTCACATAAATCAGAGATGGGACAAAATCAGAGTCAAGAAAGAAATTTTTCTGACAGACCTGTCACTTTAGGAAAGAAATATAATTTCACATTGAATATGCAGTTCTGCCAAATTCAACACCAAAAGAAGAAGAACAACTACAAAAAAGACAGGGAACAATTACCTTCACTTAGGAGAAAGTTAACACACACCATGAGGGCACTTGCAGAGGGCTTGAGGAAAGACTAAAAACAAAATACACGGTAAAAGGTACAGAGATTACCTATCACTGAAGATTTTCAAATTGACACTGAGTGAAATTCGTAGTTCTTATCTGATATTTCATATTTTTTAAAGTGTGGACGGGGGGTCAGTGACAATTCCCCTAAATTATCTTTAAGGGCTGGGTTACTATGACTTGTAGGAGTAAACAGATTATATTAAAATTATATTCAAAACTACTATCCTAAGTCATATAGTAGCCATACTAATTCTACTCTTTTCCTTCCCTATTTGTTTGTGGTTTGTTTATTTTGGTGCTGGTACTGGGGGTTGGTCTCAGAACTTCACACTCTTCCTTGGCTTTTTTACTCAAGACCAACACTCTATGACTTCAGCCACACCTTCACGTATGGCTTTTTGCTGGATAATTGGAGGCAAGAGTCTCATAGACTTTTCTGCCCAGGCTGGTTTCAAGCCATGATTTGAGATCTCAGCCTCCTGATCAGCCAGTAACATCTACCTCCCAGTTTGTATTTTGTTACTTCCTCATAATCTGTATTTTAGGAGTCTTGTTTTGTTTTGTTTTTTAAGAAAACCATGCAGTAGAAGCTATAAATTACTTCACATAATAACGTGTTTCAAATGATCTAGAAGTTTCACCTTGGTCTTGTGGCATCCCAAGATATTTAATAATGACTTCTAAAATGAATTAAAGATAAGAGGATATTTATTAATTTTGAAGAATAAATGTAGAAAGAATATATTGCTCATTCCATGGGAAATAAAGAATAAGGAAGCTCAAGATGTAGTTTAATTGAAGACTGAGTTATTTAGAGTTCCTGAAAAGTGGGAACCTATTTGTAAATGCCAGTGGTATTGTTGTTTTATATAATGGCTGAAACCAGGGAAATGAGGAAATCTCCTGGCAACAAGAGCCCAAAAGCCATGATAATATACTGTCCTCCAGGGCTCTGATGACTCTACACACTTAAGACTCACCCAAAACAAAATGCCAACAGTCCTACCACTCAAATGGAATCCTTAGAAACTTGATCTTATACTATTGGCCAGAATTCACCCACTGACAAACTGTCCTGAACCATCAGTGGGTCATCTGCTATGCCAGTACTGGCAGAAACACTGCTCAAGGCTGCCCTTGGAAACTCAAGATCTTTTAGGGGAAAAATGATAAGAATGTGGGGCACCAGTGACTCATGCCTGTAATTCTAGCTTTCAGAAGGCCGAAGATCTCAGTTGAATGCCAGCCCTGGCAAGAAAATCTGTAAGACTCGTATTTCCCCCAAACAAACAAACAAACAAAAAACCCTTTAAGTACAGCTATGGCTCAAGTGGTAGTCTGTTAGCCTTCAGCCAAAAAAATAAATAAAAAGAAAGAAAGAAAGAAAAGAAAACAGAAAAACAAAACAAAACATTCAAGGATAGTGCCAAGGCCATGAGTTTGAGTTCAAGCCCAGGACCAGCAAAAAAAAAAAAAAAAGAAGGAAAGAAAGAAAAAGAAAGAAGAAAGAGAGAAAGAAAGAAAGGGAAAGAATAGAAAATCGATAAGGAAATCAACAATCTTATTGTTATAATGGAATTCAGAATGTAGAAGGAAATCTAGAAGGAACCCTTAAATTAACAGACATCACTTGATCTCTTAATTTAGGTGGGGTTATTAGGAAATATTTCCAAGAGAGGGCAACAGCGTGTGCTTTTCAGGTATTAATTTTCATAGGCACTATGCTACACACTCGAATCAACACTCCAAACAGGATATACATTGTCCTGCTTTCATGTAGTGGTATAACCAACAAATCAAACATTGATATAGTGACAAAGGACATAAAGTAAAGAGTTGTTCCAGTAGAAAATGTAGAAAAGTAGCAGCTATTCTAATACTATAAGAAGGTTATATTCCTTTTCCATTTGTACCAGACACTGAGTACCTTATTTTTAAAAGGGGGATTATTTGACTCATATGTCTTCTTGAGAATAAAAATCCAAACAGGATGGTGTTGGTTGGGGAAGGACCTCTCTGCCTGTATCACACCCGGGTGGAAGACATCATGGCCAGAGGAAAAGACCACACACAGTGAGATAGGAAGCCAAAGTGGGAACAAGGGTCAGTCTTGCTCTTTTAAGCCTTCCCTTGAAAAAAAAAAAAAAATCAACGAGAGTTCCCTGAGAATGGATAATCCCTTCCAAGAGCAGCACCATCAATGACCTAATTCAAGCCATAGCAAAAGGCCTTTCTGAAAAGGTGACATTTGAGTTTTGACAACACAAAGGATGAACAGTAGTCAAATGAAATGATGGGAAAAAGTAGGAAGCACTAAGAGAGAAACAACTACAAACCATTGAGAACAAGTTGAAGAAATAAAAGGTCAGTGGAAAGTACTGAATAAATTACAAAGGAAGAGAGAAGTTAAGTAATAAACTTCCATTAACGCTATTACCCTTCTTACTTACAAAGTGTTGTTACCAGTAATAACTCTATAATAACTAGCAATTAGAATTTTTAGTGTTTCTTCCATTTTAATGCAAATAATTTTAAGGAATAAATTTAAGATTTAAATATATTATTCAATTAGTAAAATTTTGTATGTAGAAACTAAAGTTTTGACCATTCAAACAAAAAATAATACCTCATGGACCACATTCTGTTCTACTCTCTTTTTAAAAAAATTGTTTTTGTGTGTATGCTGGTCCTGGGGCTTGAACTCTGGACCTGGGTGCTGTCCCTGAGCTCTTTTTGCTCAAGGCTCTACCTCTTGAGCCACAGTGCCACTTTCAGCTTTTTCAGTGATGAATTGGAGGTAAGTCTCATGGATTTTCCTACCCTGGCTGGCTTTGAACCACAACCTTCAGATCTCAACCTCCTGAGTAGCTAGTATTACAGGTGAGCCACTGGAGCCTGGTTCTGTTCTACTCTTTTAAGTTTTACACTTAAAGAAAAACTTGAAAGACTCCCTTAATTGTGACAAAATCGAAGAAACTCAAGCTTTGTTTATTTGTCTGTCCTGGTAAATTTTGAATCTTCTACTTAAGTGCAGGAATATGTAGAATTGCTCTCAAAGTGAACTGAGATGATTTAGAACAATTTGGAGTTCATTTGTTTAAAGAGTATGTATAAGAGATGATTCACCCCAACTTTGAATTAACTTTCATAAGAAACACAGTTATTTAAAAAAAAAAACAACCAAAAAACTAAAATGTCCTAATTCAAAAGCTACATATATCAGGAATCACCACAGTGTATATGATGTAGAGCAATAAAACCGATTGATGTGGGGAGAATTTATCAATTTGCATTTAAAAAAAAGAATTGTTGGCAAAGATAAAAAAACCAAAATCAAGCCAATTTTTAGTCCTTTTTTAGAAATTGATTTGACCTTGTGTGCCAAAAATTAGACCCTTTAACTACCTGCAACTGGAGCCGTCAGTCCATCCCTGCCCAGCTGGTTCCTCCGTGGTCCCACCACAAAGGTTCACCCCTGCTTCTTGACCTACTGAGAATCAAAGTGAGGATTGGACTTTAGAGTGACATGCCCAAGTTAGGTGCGTTGGGTTCTTTTTTTCTTCTGCCTGAAGTAAGATGAATATAGAATTGAGAGGGGGGAAATGTAAGTGTTTGACATGCTTCCCAAAAGTCATTTGTGTCTCTAGATGCCAGAGGCTCACACCTAGCTACTCAGGAGGCTGAGATTTGAGGATCACAGTTCAAAGCCAGCCTGGGCAGAAAGGTCTGTGAAATGCTTATCTCCAATTAAACACCAGAAAACTGGAGGTGGCACTGTGCCTCAAATTGGTAGAGCACTAGCCTTAAAGTCAAGAGCTTAGGGACAGCACTCTGAGTTCATATTTTCAAGCATTAGTATGCTTTCAGAGGGATAACTTAAAATGAGACAAAGACAGAGGCTGAGGTAAGGAAAAGGAAATAAAAGAAGAAACAGGAAGAGGAGATGGAGGAAAGGGAGAGGGAAGGGACAGGGAAAGAGAGAGGGGGAACAGCACAAGGAATGTTTAGGAAAGTGAAGGAAGTTTGAAGTTGGTTCTCCTTGTACAGAGATATTCAGGGTTCAACTGGAGATCAGATTTATGGAATTTTACTGTGTATCACTCAGAATTTGTCGTCTTTGAAACTTCATCATCATTAATTTTTCCAATAACTTTCTCTTTTTTCTAATTATAAAACTAATATAGAAATACATTAAGGAGAAAAAAAATCTTAACTTTATTGCTCTACGCAAATGTTACTTATTTTGTGTGTGTGTGTGTGTGTTAAAGAGCTGAGAGTTTGGTAAACATTAAAAATTCCTCTAAATATAAAAATGTAAAAGAAACCAAAAAAGAAATAAGAATTCTGGCCTAGGCATCCCTGTTTATCAATGTCACAGTCTTCATTTGAATACTTTACATAGATGCGCAATGTTAATAGTTAAAATTGGGAATTTTAGTATCATCCAATATTGATTGATTCCTAAGCATTAAGATTTTAAATGTCCTTTAATATTCAAGCTATTGAAAAATGGATTAGCTTTTTTAAGACCCTTAAAAATGATTTAAATTCATGGAATATAAGGATTGTGACAAAAAGACGTAATATTTATTTTCAAAGGGTCCAACATAATGCTAATTTTTCAGTTGTCCATGAGAAGGAAGGTGTCATTAAGACAAAAATGAATAGAGATCATAATGAAATACAGAAAGCCCTGAAAATTAACTGGGATAATTATCAATAAGGTCCAGGAATTTTCAGCATAAGGACTTGGGAGTAGCCATTAATTAATATTCTATGCAAGAAGTCTTTAGTTTTAATTAATTTTTTGTATAAGTACATTTGCAACTAAGAAAACCCATTACTTCTTAATACTTCTCATTTTAAGTAAGTGTAGATATATCATGCATGAATATATTATGTATCACTAAAGCCAAATGGTAGGCAGTTACCTGAATAATTAAGAAAAGTCACAGATATAAACTTTTTACCCTATTATCTCTAATATTGAAGATAAAAGGAGGGATTTAGTCTGATTGGTTGCCTAAATGGCAATCCAAACCTGTAACAATTAACATTCAATATTTTCCTCTTCTCTGGTATTTCCTTTTTATTATTAATCTATTATTATTATACCTACAAAAATACCATCAGACATTTCCTTTTGCTTATTTGATGAAGTCCTAAAACCAGAGTACATAGGAAATATTTTTTTCTAAATAAACCTTTTAATTCAAATTAGAAGAAGTGGACTGACCTTCATTTTATTTCATGTTAACAGTGCTGAACAGTAAAATTTATTGCTAAAGAAATTGGCTTATTCTTTCTGGCAGCATCTCACCATCATTGGAATAAAGCTAACATCCAATGTTCTGCCAGGGCTGCCTGACTTCAGCTGTTTATTTCACAAGTAATTAATAGAGATCTTTTATATTCTGCTAAAAGGGTCATTCCAAGAAGAAATAGAAAACATCGGACAAAGAAAATATGAGTTGATCTTGTCAGCAGCAAGGATTTCTCTGCAGGAGATCTTGCTGTGGCTTCCATTATCACAACAACCAATAGGTGTTGCTATAGAAACTATACTGTTAACAAGCTAACTGAACAAGGCAGTGGCAGATAAATGATGAAACGGGAAGGCAAAAATACAGGAAAAGAAAAAACTGCAAGGTTTGGTTCTTTTAAATGAGACTCTTGCTTTAAAATCTTACCTTATCTCTCCTGTTTCCCCATTTAACACTACATGGATAACGTATGGCCAGTAATAAGAAAGCTACAATAAATTCAGAGTCCTCTTCAAGCAAGGTCTCAGGAAGCTTTATAACTAAAAGTGAAATTAAAAGCAACAATAAATGAATACCTTAAACATTGGAACCTTAAAATCCAAAGTGATTCCAGACAATTAATAATACCTTCTAGGCCTCAAAAACAGAAATACTCAATACTCATTATCAAAGGGTGTCAAATATATTTGAGAAATCTAGGCTATGTAATAAAAAATAAAATACATTATTTCAGCTCAATTAATAATTAATATTGAAGAGGGGACTAATTCAAGAAGTTTTTAAGCATATTCTTGGATTAATATGTAAATGCATTAAAATGTAAATTAAAATTAAGATGTAAAAGTATATATTTGGATAATCATAAAAAAATCATCAGGAAATCTCAATCTCAGACAGTGGAAAGGTGTATGAATTTGACCTTTTTCCTATTAACATTCATCTTAGAAGAAAGGTAGAGAATTATATCCAAAGTGTACACGAAATACATTTACAAATCAAGTCCTCTGAGATTTTCAGGTTAAAAAAAATCTTTTCATATTTCTCTTCTATAATTGCCTTCCTTTCACACTTAAAGCACTCCTGCAAAATTTACCTCTTGCCAAAGGATTTCACTGTATCTAGACAAGAAAAATATCTTTCTCCATCTCTCTCTCTTTTCCTCACCTTCTTCCTCTCCCTCTCCCTTTTCCACCCTCTGCTTTAAAGCACTGTTCTTGTAAAGGAAAAAGAAACCAGTTATATAGCCTCCATTCACCAACCACACACATTCTTCAACAGTCTGTGAATACAAATAAGGCTGTATTAATGCTGAAGGTTCAAATTGCAATGTCTCTTCCTCTGATTGATTTCTATGTCCCTCAGAATAGGTCTCCCAATTATTTATAGAAATCCCTGAAGAGGTGATACCATATGTGATATCAAAAGATCGCTTTCTCCGCAGCCAGAGGGATGCCTCTGCCCTCCTAATTTTCAATCTTTCTGCATGTCCCCACTTCCTTGATCACAAGCTGTGGAGATGCTTCCTGCCATCCCTGTTTATAGGTATCTTCATAGGACCTCTGGGTCTGTACACTGGTAGAAGAATGGCTTGCACCTCAACCTCATGTTTTCTGGCATTTGCTTAATACTATTTAAACAAATAGGTTATGATTTACTTAAGTAATTAAATTGAACAATGTGACCAGAGTTGCACAACTATGCCCAACCAAATTTGGTAACGATTGCTTAAAATAAAAGTTACCAGCCTGGAACTGGTGGCTTGTGCCTCTGGTCCTAGCTACTCAAGAGGCTGAGATCTGAGGATCTCAGTTCCAAGCTAGCCTGGACAGTCCATGAGACACTTATCTTTAATTAATCACTAAAAGGTAGATGTAGATCTGTGGTTCACGTGGTAGAGAGCTAGCTTTGAGCAAAAAGTCTCAGGGACAGTGCTCAGGCCCCAAATTGAAGCCCCAGGACGGGCACACACACACACACACAAAAGTTATCCATTCCCACAAAGCTGTAGTGACAGTATTATTCAGTCACAAAAGTGTCTCCTTTCTATATAGAAAACCAGCCTAAGAAGCAGTATTTGTCAAGATGTGATTCTATTTATTATTTAGATAAAATTTTTATTCTGAGCTCTCTGGAACCACTGATCTCAGATATCTTCTTTGTAGCCATTTACTGTTTTTGTGGGGGGGGGCAGTTGTGGGACTTGAACTTAGGAACTGGTCACTTTCCTCTACCATTTTGAGCCACAGCTCTACTTCCAGTCTTCTGGTGGTTAAGAGTCTCACAGACTTTCTTGCCTGGGCTAGCTTTGAACTGTGATCTTTAGATCTCAGCCTCCTGAGTAACTAGATTATAGGTGTGAGCCACCAGTGCCCAGCTAGCCCTTTACTTTAAATTCGTAAAACTAATGATTCCTTTGAAGAGTTGCCTCAGAGAATTTGTCAGTCACTTCCCAATTTACATTCAAGTCTCCATTACATTTCTGAGAAAACAGAAGCTTTTGAATAGCATTCTATTTCTGTTCTTACCATTAAGGTTTCAATGATCTTAGGGCTAAATTTGAGTATAAACTTAAACTCAGGAGTACTGTACACTATTTCTGTAAGACTGAAGAATTAAGGTACTTCACAGCTTGGTTGGTAAAGAACATCCTCCTCTTCTCCCAAGAGAATAGAAGCATTCTAATCAGTAGATCAGAATTTTTTCCTGTGTACATTAGCTTTGACAACAGACAATTAATCAGATGATTGTCATAAGGCTGTAGGAGTTTCATGGTGGTCCATAAGCAGTTTGACCTGCCTGAGGCTGAGGGAAGCAACAAAATGGTGGACTCTCATGCAGACCTAGAAAATCAGGTAGACTGTATCTTGATCAGCTTTAAGTGCAAAAAAACACACTATTACTAAAAAGGTAACTAAAGGAAATTATAGTATAGGCATACAAATATACAAATATACCAAAATATAACATATATTAATTGTTTAACCAAACATATGGTGATGACATAAATATAGAAAGGATAAATACCAACTTCAACATGAGTTGACTTCTGGGAGGAAGAGGAATGAGAAAACACTGATGTCAACTGTACCTGCCTATGCCATTAGTAAGAACCTATGTACAATGACTATATGTGAAAAAATACAGTTGTACATTGATCCTGGCTAAATCTTTGAAGGTATTCATAGATTTTTCAGTTTTATTTCTTAGTTTTCATTTTAATGACTTCATAACTTAGTTATAATCTCAAGCCTGTTATTTTTTAAAATAAAAACCTTATAAAAGAGACCCAAGTTCTGACTTTTTGCATTACTTTTTTTCCTCCTGTATACTGCTTTTACTTGAGTGTGTCTCTCAATAGTTATGCAATGCACAAGGGAAAGGGGAGAAAACCTAGCCTGCAGATTCACACACAATGATGTCTTCTGGTGCCTTTCTACTTGTTAGGGGAAAAGGCTCTATGCCTCTAAGCGAAGAGGTCAGCTACTGAGCACAGTGAGTTTTATCTACTCCTAGGAACCTGCTTTTCTAATCCATGCCATGGTTAGCGTAAGTTGATAGTGGCCTTAACCTTCCCAGTTTCTCTCTCCTCCTCCTAGAACCTTTGAGAAACAACTCTATCCTTCTCCACATCTTTTGGTCCTCCAGTGAAAGATTCCAAAAACCCAGAGACTGATTCTTTCTTTAGAGAGCAGGACATAGAAAGCAAAGGGTAAGAAAGCCCAACTCCATGGCCAGCCTTTGCCTGCAAGTGCTCTTAGAGCATGCTGCCACCCTGTGCTTGGCACAGAAGGTTCCAGGGAGGACCGTTCCCAGCTTTCCTCCTCTTGGCTCTGTGCAGTGTCGTTCTTCTCAGGGAGCATCTGACCAATGGTGGCAAAACAGAAATTTTAATGATAGAAAAAATTAATGCAGCAACATTCTATTCATGTATATAATAATCAGCATATATTAAAATATATGTGTGTACACACACACATATCAGGAAAATACCTCATTACAATTGTGCTAAGTTTTAGATGACTAAGAAGAAGGAGGACAATGTTTACTGTACTAATAAAATCTCTAGTCGACAAAGCCACATGTAAATCCTTTAGTCTAAGACAAAGGAAGAGAGAAAAGGAAAACAGGGAAGAAGGGAGGAAAGAGAATAGGAGCTGACACATCACAGGCAGAGAAGTTGAGGTAGCACTGCTGACAGTGATTCTGCCCCTTAGTTCTTCTTCCACTACGTCTGCCTATCTCTCTTCTGCACCCCTATTTTCTCTATGTGGGGAGACATGTCAAGGCTTCTATGTCCAGCATTCCATCAACAGAGAGAAAGAGCTTTTTTCCCTCCCATTTAGTCTGAAAAATCACTGGAATTAATTTTTGTCCAGATGTACCAATCACACGTCACAAGAGTAGGATGTTATAATTCCTGTATTTCAACAGGTTATATCCCTTCCAACAAATCACAGAAGTCAAAGAACAGAAAGAGTACCAGAGAAAAACACTCAAAAAAGGAAAGGAGAGGTATTCTTTTTTTTTTTTTTTTTGGGTCCGGTCATGGGGCCTGAACTCTGGTCCTGGGCGCTGTCCCTCAGCACTTCAGCTCAAGGCTAGCTCTCTACCACTTGAGTCACAGCACCACTTTTGGCTTTTTTTCTTTTTGCTTATGTGGTACTGAGGAATCAAACCCAGGGCCTCAGGCATGCAAGGCAAGAGCTCTACTACTGAGCCACCTTCCCAGCCCCAGGAGGGGTATTCTTAATGACTAAGAATCAGTTAAGTTCATTGCACAATCTCTGCACCAAAGGGCTAGCCCAATGTGATCTACTTTACCCAAAACTATTTATGTTGTGGTAGAGGCCATGTCTTCATAGAGGTATAAATGCTAATTAAACACATGGCCATGTTAATTTTCTTTTGGTTGTTCCTTTGTAATTTATTCTTTCTTTTTGGTTCAACAGACAGGAGTTAAAAGCCAGAAAGACCGAGTTCTCATTTGGACAGGTACTGTACCTGCTACAACAATATTCATTTATAGAAAAATTGCAAAAGCAACTTTCTAAGTCCCTTTTCAACTTTTTATTTACTAATTTTTATGATAGAGAACAAAAGTGCACCTACACATATAGCCAAAATCCTCACACTCTGGAGGGACAAAAAAATGAACAAATGCAGCAGTGGTACTCACTAGACACTATGTGGAAAATGAACTATACAACTTTTGGATGGGGTTGGAGGGAAAAACTGGGAGAGACTAAGGGAATGGGTGACATTGTCCAAAAAGAAATGTACTTTTTACTTGATTTATGGAACTGCAATTGCTCTGTACATCACCTTATAATAGCAATAAACAATTACAAAAAATAAGTATAACAAAATAAATTCTCATACCCCAAAACAACAATATAATCATTAAGTTACAGTCTTTGTTAAGACTTTACAGGATTTATATCAAAACTATGCCTCTCCAGAGAGTGGAGATTGGCAGATAGATAGATGATGGATTGAAAAACTAAGCAGGGGCAACGGGTCTCAACTATTTAGTTGGAAACATAAATTTACTGTAGGACTCACAAGTACACATTTATCAGCAATACCTTTTATAAGAGTGCTGAAGGGACTGTGCTTTATTCCCTTTAGGGCAATTATTCAATTTTGCTGTTTCTAGGATGAAGCCGAAGAAAAGCAGGGTCCAGATTGATCTTGGAGATATGGCCCAGTTGGCTGGAGAAGGTACAGGTAGGGTGGACCTGGCTGAGACAGTTGAATGTGCACAGGTGATCCTCCCAGCAAGTAGCTACATTGTGAAAGCATAGAGTTAGCATGCAATGTCTTGTGCAATGTCCAGCTTGCACACCTCCATCAGGCCAGCACTCATCGTAGTGGTCAGTGAGCTAGTCATCAACTCCGCTGTCCTGGAATCACTCTTGGCAGAGATGATAGCTACTTCCTGCTATTCAGCCTTTGCTGTCACAAATATGGTCCTCTATTGTTGAGCCACCTGTCTGAGTCCCACTGGTTCGTCAAGCTTCTCCCCTATAGCCACAGGTGTCAGAGGTATGCCATTCAGGACAGGCCAAATGGCTGCTGCTCATCTATCTAGAGACCAGTTATCTCTAAGTGAGCAGCCCTCCTCCCATGATTTGAGGGCCTCTGTAGTGATGGATGGCAGGCAGCTCATGCTTATCCTAATCCTCTTCTCTCATGCAGGTGAAAATACAAAGAAGCTGCATAGCAACAGGTAGAGGATGTACAGTGTGGTGCTGAACTTCTGTAGATCTCTGCTATCGGCAATAACACTTTATGTAGTTAAGAGCTGCAGTCCAAATGAATAAGTCTCTATATAGACCCAGCAGATGAAAAAGTGAGTCCTTTATGCTACTGCAGCGGCCCATACCTGACATAATTGAGCAGAGATGACAGCTCTGTGTCCAGCACTCACATTCTTTTGGGTAGAGTTTGGATAAGGTCAGGCAGAGTTTGAGGATGCATTCAGGCTGTTGGGAAATCCTGCTTCTTGTGTAGATACTGGTCACCCTCCCTTCTACTCTTATCTTCACAGGTTTTCCCAGCCCAGAAACATTGTTTAGCCTCAAAAGGCAAAAATAGGCCTCCACTGCATCTTCTAAATGACTTGCATTTTGTGAGACATTATTGGTGAGACATTATTTGGCTGTTACCTCATTCCTGCCCCCATCTTCCCACACCAACAAGTTTCCCAGCTTTCCTTTGGAAAGTCAGAAGTATAGTATAGAAACAATTATTTGTTTGCAGCTCCAGAATAAATTATTTAAAAGTAAAAATAAATAAAACAGGGCCATGCAGTCATTGGTTCATTCAACAAGTGTGTGTGTGTGTGTGTCTGTGTGTGTGTGTGTGTGTGTGTGTGTGTGTAAGAATAACTTTTTTCACCGTGAGGATAAGCTGCCCTATGAGTCTCTTTCACTATAGAGTTCACATCCTGGCAGGATTAAGTAAACAACAAATAGTCAATAATTAAATGGATACTAATAGAACAAATGCTGTGGGAAGTATGAGCAAGGGAGGAGGACTGAGAGAAGCTGGATTTATACTTTTGAAAGGCTGATCACTGTGAATTAATGGGGTGGAATTTTTAGTGTCCCCCATGCTTCTGTACCCCTGCCAGCATGCTGTAATAAAATTCACAAATGTAGGATGTTTTAAAAGAAACTCCTTGCTAGTTGATGATTGCTCTTGTATCTTATGAGTCTCGTTCTACCACACTGTCTTGTGTGGGTGGTATAGAGTAGGAATTAGACACCCTGAGGACTATGAAGAAATTAAGACCATAGCTACGAAGAAATTAAGTTAGGACTTCATGAGCTTTGGGTTTGGTGATCTATACTGGTCACTCACTAAGATTTAAACTCTGGATTTCCCTAATCCTAATGATAATTTCAATATAGTTCATATATATATATATATATATATATATATGAATAGTCAAGGTAATGTACAGCAGGGTTACAGTTACATGAGTAAGGTGATAAGTATGAGGGGAAGTAGGTGAAAATGAGGGAAGTGGTAGTAAAGTAATTCTCTATTGCTTTCTTTAATTTTTTAAACAATTATCTTTACATAATTAAAGTAAAGGAGTTTCAACTCAACCATGCTGGTTTGTGAATACAAAGCATCTTGATCAATGCTACCCCTTCCATTGTTTTCTCCCATCTCTCCCAGCCCAAACCATCCTCTTAATTTACCTGGATCAATTTTCGCATATATACATTGAATATTATTGAATATTATGACTGCATTTGCTCAATCTTCTTTTTTTTAATTTTTTTCTGTTGGTCATGGGGCTTGAACTCTGGGCTTAGGCATTGTCCCTCAGCTCAAGGCTCAAGGCTGGCACTCTACCACTTGAGCTACAGCACCACTTCTGGTTTTCTGACTGTTTAATAAAGATAAGAGTGTAACGGACTTTCCTGCCCACGTGATCCTCAGATCTCAGCCTCCTGAGTGGCTAGGATTACAGGCCACCCTTCTTTTCTCCACTCATCTGCTTCCAACTGACTTCATCATCCCCCATCCCCAACCATGGTCCAACTTCCTGTTATTTATTTTAATGTGTTAAACCCTGCATTAAGAAGCACTCCATTCCCTAACTTAAAGGCATCAATACTTAAAGGGACTTTCAGCTGCTCAGCAGCATTTGGTGACTTCCCACTTGGTCCCAGCCCATCTTTCCAGGCCTACCTCCCATAGTGGATCTACTCTTACAGGACTCTCTCCAAACATTGGACTCTGACTTTTCCTGAACTGCCTTTGCCTATGACTTCTTCCTAGCCTGACATCATCTTGCCAATATTCATTGACATTAGGGCACAAAGATTATATGAACAGAGATAATATATAATGTTATATTTTATATAATATGCCACTGTATATAATATGCCACTACAGTATAAATGTAAAAAACAGGTTAGTAATCCATATCATCAATCAGGAAGCCGAGACAGGGGGACTGATTGTTCAAGGCCTGACTTGGATATGATTACATAGAATCATAATTATTGAAAAGAACTTCAAGAAATGAAAACAAGTGGTTTTTTGTTATTTTTTTCTTTTTCTTTTTGCTTTTGTTTTCATTTCTCCCTTTATCACTGCTTTTGATTTCTGTACCTTTTGTCTTGTATGTAAGTTTATCTGTTTGGGGGAAGGTACAGGGGAGCAGAGAAATAGTGGAGCAAACGATGCGCAAATTCAGGAGTGATACTCACTAGACACTATGGTGAAAATGAACTATACAACTTGGCAGGGGCAGTGTTAGGAAGGGAAAAACAGGAAGAAAATAAGGGAAGACGTGACACTGTTCAAAAAGAAATGTACTCATTACCTGACTTATACCTGTAAAACCTCTGTACATCACCTTTACAAAAACAATTTTTTTTAAGCCAGACTCGGAAATATAGTAAAACACTGCCTCAAAAAAAAGTGCCATTTCAATTGGAAAGTTGTGTTTGTTTTGGCCTTTACTTTAGATTCTTGTCTAAAATTCCACTATGGATCTACCAAACCAAATTTAAACTACCTACCTCTAGAACTTTTTTACATGACAGAGAAAGTAAGTCCTGATGTGTTTAAGTCACTGTTTTGTTCTGGACGCTAATATATATATATATATATATATATATATATATATACATACATATACATATATATATACATATATATACATATACATATATATATACATATACATATATATAAAACAAACTTGCAGTTTCATGCCACATTACAGTGAATGAAAATCATGTTTTGGTATCTTTTTATTAGAATAATCTGTATAAAAATTCATATAAAATTTTGTTTTGTTTTGAATATTTTAATTGGATTATTTTTTGTGCCGGCTCTGGGGTTTTGAACTCAGAGCCTGGGTTCTGTCCCTGAGTTTTTGAGCTTTTTGGCTCAAGTCTGGCATCCTACCACTTGAGACACAGATCCACTTTCAGGTTTATTATTAATTAATTAATTAATTAATTAATTTATTGGTAGTTAATTGAATATGAAAATCTCATGGACTTTCTTGCCTGGGATATCTTCAAGTGGTTATCCTCAGATCTCAGCCTCCCAAATGGCTAGGATTACAGGGGTGAGCCCAACTGGTGCCTGGCTTTCAATGGTATTTAAAATGTGGAAAATGTGAAGGAAAATGTCATTATGATTAACCAAATTAAAAATATCAATATTCAGCACATAAGGACATTGGAATCATTTGCCAAGAAGACAGAAATATAATCACTAATCTTAGACAGCAAAACCATCTAAAAAGAAAATAGCTTAGTTGCTAAGAAGTAGTTTTTGCTGTTTGGATTGTTTCTCTCCCAGTTCCTCCCTCCTGTCTCCCCCCATGAGTAGTATAGTTTCCTTTCATATAGAGCCCACTGAGCTCCACTGCTGCACTTTTTCACCCTTTTTCCTCAAGCTCTCCCGCCGCCCTCCCAAAGATATACATGTGAATATACCATACCTAAAGAGGACAGAATCATCAAAATATAAAAATTAAAAAAGAAAAGAGATTTGTTATTTCCACATCTTGGAGTTCATTTATATATGTGTACATACAATTTTATGTAAATATAAAGATCACATAAGCATTGCTTCTTTGTGTTTTTCCCCTCGGAGTATTCTCTTTTGGTCTCACTGTGTGTATCTGGAGCCCTGTATATTTTATCCCTATTTAGCATCTTAGATATGAAACACAAAGACAAAATATAATCTATGATGCACAAGCCTCTCTCTCTCTCTCTCTCTCTCTCTCTCTCACACACACACACACACACACACACACACACACACGAAGAGAGCAAGACTGCAACAAGATCAGACTGTTTTAAGCCACTACTGTTGAATAACAACAGTAGGGGTAAAAAAAATAATCAGTGGTAGAAAATCAGTGGTAGTAAATAGCAGGTCTGGTACCTTCTAGAGTAAGTGCCTCAGACCCTGCATGGCACCTATGTGGCAGAAATGTCTTCATGGCTTATGGGTTCACAGTCATTAAGCCATTTATTGGCAGAACTAAGGAGCTGGCTAACAACATGCTCGTGGCTGCCTTAAGAGGGACCCTTCTTATTGCAGAGGAGCGCCTACTGCAGGGACAAATCCCAGGTTAGCAGTGTCTCTCACATATGGTGTTCTGAAATGGTTAAGGAAAATGAGAAGCACTGTGAAAGTATATTTTTGGCTCAGCATAAACCATTCATTGATTTGTGGACCACAAGTCCTCCAGGGGGTGTTACAAATCCATATGATAGTTAGATTTTTTACATTTGGATCTCTTCTTTGGCTGATGGATGTGTAAAATTTCATGTTCGCCTGGTTACCCCCTATTGGCTACACATCTGAGGAGGTTCACGTGTATGAGTTATTTCTTCCAAAGTCAATTGTAATTTACACTCACTAAATTGCCTCCAGATCCACCTTTTAAAGATAGTAGACTCAAAATTGCATCCATTTTGGCCCACTACTGCCCATTTGTGTTGAAACCATAGCCCTGCTTTGGAGAGCGGCCATCACTAATGGAAAGACATTATGTGGCTGGAGATCTACATTTTCCACAGAAAAGCAGAATGCTGGCAACTTAAATGGCCAATGTAGAGGCAGTTTTCAGCCCAGCGAAAACTCAACTTTCATAGTGAGCAGGCAGGCTGGGTGAAGAGAGGGGTGGGGGGGCACACACTATCAGTTCTTCAGTCCAGTTTGTGCCAGAAAAAATCAAACAGCCTACAGTTTCACGCTAGAAAGTTTTCTGTTGGCCTGAAAATAGTTTTCGAATGAAGGGCTTTATTTCTTTCTGCTTGCCCTTTTCCATTGTTCGATGTATGCTTCACTATGCAAACTCTTGGGGTTTATTTTATTACCTAGGTTAATTTATCTTACCGGCTAACTTTTAAAATCAGGATTCGTTAATGATTCTGTGTGTCTTTGTTTTTACAACCAAAAAAGTAGCCAACCACCCACCTCTCTCCTTCAAAAAGCCCAAATTCCAAACTACTCACTGTGAAGAACATTCTCAATTCCCAGTTCCTCTCAATAATGGCTTCAGTGTGGTTTTAGTGGAATCCTAAGTAGAAGTTTAGAGGGCTTGTTAGAAAGGACTGTTTGTTTCAAGATTAAAAACATTAGAATTATGAAAAAAGTCCTGGATTAATAAGCCATCAGTCTAAAACAAGGGCATTAAGCTCAAATGTAAGCCACAGTATGTACTTGAGATTAATTCAACCACGGCATTGACCTCAAGGCCCACATACCACTAAAATGTGATGAGTCTGTAAAAGGCTTGTTTTTCAGAAGTTAGGGTTCCATCAATGGGTAAGTAGGCTTTTTCATTTTTAAAACCAAGCTTTGCTGACTGAGCTCCAAATGCACATTTGGGTTGAGAGCAGAGGAAATGAGCGAAACAATGAGCTTCATCAAACCAAACACCTGATGACTCTGTCAACCAGCCTTCCCTTTTCTCTCCTGACAGAGTCTCTATTATGAGTCCTCTTTCACCCAATTAGACACCATCAATTTTCTCCTCCAATCTCCCCCAGAATCTCCTTCCCCTCTCTACCCAATTTTTTTTTAAATCACAGCTCAAATGCTCCCTGTGTGTTCAGTCAGAACTCATTGTAAAAATTCATGTGGTCTGTTGACAACATCAAATGAGAACAGCTGTCTTTTGAGCGAAGATTTGCTTTCTAAATGCACTTGTAGTGTTGCAATTGAGGCAGCTTGGTTTCTTTGGATATCACTGGCAGTACAAGTTAATGTTTTGGATCTGAGACCTACTTGTTCAGGAGGAGCCAAGTTTAAATTTGAAGCAATGCTACAAAGCTAAATCTTTGTTCCCAACACGAAGGGGACAGTGTCTTCCACTCAGCCATGCTGGGAGGTCCAAGAGTCTTAAACAAAAAGAAGCAGAAACATCTGGGATCTCATGGTCAGCTTGTTTGTTATGCTCATCAGCAGGAGAGCTTGGAGTCCACATTCAATCTCACTGTAAAGGTGGCCATCAGCCACTAATTATCCCTCAACAGAGCACTGGGAAGGGCAGACATTCCATATATAGCTAAAGGGTATACATTTTAAAAAAGAAAATTTCATAGACAGAGCCATAATGTGATGTCAGTGAAATTTAGACATTGAAATTGCATTTTCACTCTGGAAATAGAATAAATTCTTTTCTTGTGGTATTTTATTATTAATTGCAGCTTTAATTAGTAACCAATGGCCCTAAGATATAACTCAATCAAGATACCATATAACCAGGCACATATGTGTACGTCATGTGGGATTCTATTTTGAAAGAATTGTATAGTAGAATGCTTAGAAATGCATGAGCAGTTTAATCTTCATTACAGATATGCTCTATTTATCATCTTTAAAAATCATTACCACTAAGAAAACTGAAGATATTACAAACTTGAATGTTAATTCTTGTTTGCCAAATGATTGATTATACTAGTAGTTCATTTAGTTGCTAAATAAATGGAGTACTGGTAGTCTGTTGCTCTGTTTTGTTTTCAGCATAAACTATGATTTTTAACGTATACAAATAGGTAGACAGATGTGAAAAGGTTTTGGAGAATAAGGTGGGATAAAGTTCTGGGAGCTGGTTATCTTTTCAGCCAAATGAGCTGGAAATTATTAAATTACACTAATTTGTTTTAATTATTTAATTGATCAAGGTCTATCTCACTTGCCATGTATACATGAAGTTTAAATTCCTCTAAATTTTAATAATAACAATATCCTTACCAAGTGGGATCCAGCCTGAAAAGGGAAAACAGCTAAAGTGCATGAGAATGTAAAATATGAAATCTCAAAGGGTCAAGATAAACACAGAAATCAGTAAAATTAGCAAAATTCAGAGACCAAAATTAGGTTGAGAAAAAAAAGTCAAAGTAGTCAAAACATTTTTGTTCTGGTCTTGTTCTACTTGATATCAAAACATGGTGTAAATGAACAGAAATTAGAATAGTGTGGTATTGCACAGAAAAGACAAATATGTCAATAGAACCCTAGTTAGAATCCAGAACCAGACCATGAGCTGAGAAAATGCATGTGAAATGAAAAATACAAAGGTGGCATTTTGAAATGTGGGAATGATATTTGTTTATCTAAATCTCTTAAATTAAAATTATGGCTATTTAGTAACAATAAGTTACTTTGAAATTTTACCTTAAAGAATTTGCAAAGCAAATCCTAGTCAAATAGCTAGATAAAAATAAACCTTAGAATGTTCTAAAAGATAACACATAAGTTTTTAATACTGTTGGGTGTAGGAAAGAGTCAAACCCTAGTAGTTTTAAAGGAAAAGATTGACACATTTAATAAGGTAAATATTTTGAGCTACAGAATAATGAAAACTACTATAAACAAGTAAAAGATAAATGACAGACTGAAAAGCTGTGTAGCTCATTTAACCCAAAAGAGGAATACTGTCTAATGTGTAAAGGCTCAAGACAAAGAAAACAATCCATTAGAAAAATGGGAAATGGCTTGAATAAACCATTTTTAGAATAAATATACGTATCTGGATCCCATATAAAGTCATTTAAATTTACTGCCAATCAGGGAATGCTAAGCAAAAAAGGGTGTTGTTTTTCCCCCCTGTGAAGTTGGCAGAGAGTGAAACATACCATGGTTGCAAAGATAGAGAGAAACAGGCGTTATGACAATGTTGGACAACTTACAGGCAACTAACAATAGCATCAATGTCACATTTCTACACACAAATACTGAATGCATCATCAGCTATAAGATTAGATTTCTAAAATCATAAATGTACTTATATTTTCAGGCATACAAGTCTATGGAAACACTAACATGAATGCCTACATTCCTATATAAAAAATACTGAATGCATCATAATCTATAAGAGAAAACTACTGAACTAAAATAAATGCTTATTTCTAGATATGCATTTATTTTAGTTCAGTATTTTTCACATTTTTATCTGCACCTCTTTTTCATTAACAAGAAAAATTATTGCACTGAGTTGGTTATTTCTTTTCTTTACGCCCCCTGCTCCTCCTCCTCCTTCCTCCTCCTCCTCCCTTTTTTCTTGGTCCAAGACTGGGACTCAAATTTAATACCAGATGCTTTTGCTCATTGGATGGAGCCACACCCCCAGTCCCTAATGGTACCAACTTGGAAACATAACCAAACTGTCATAATTGGAATATATATTTAATCACCTATTTTGCCTTTCAAATTTGTCTTAAGACCCCAAATAAACAATACAATTGCCTGAAGATTTAAGTTTTTGTTTTTGTTTTTTTGGTCAGTCGTGGGGCTTAAACTCTGGGCCTGGGCACTGTCCTTGTGCTCTTTAGCTCAAGGCAAGCTTTCTACCACTTGAGCCACAGCACCACTTCTGGTTTTCCAGAGGTTAATTGGAGATAAGAATCTCATGGACTTTCCTGCCTGAGCTGGCTTTGAACCATGATCCTCAGATCTCAGCCTCCTGAATAGCTAAGATTAGAGGCTTGAGCCACCAGCAACTGGCCTTAAGACTTGGAAAAATTATATTAAGTGAAGTAAGCTAGGCCCAAAGAAACATAGGTCCCATGGTTTCCCTTATGTGCAATAACTAGTACATGTGTAGGACAAGCAGAAAAGGCCAAATACATATAAATATATAAGATGATGTTAAGTGAAATGAACTCCAAGATAGGGACACCATGTGATTTTTTTTTTCTTGCTTCGTATGTTCCTCCCCTGTTTTCACTGTATTTGATGTTGGTGCCCTGCCTCATGTATATACACTTCTCTAATTCAGGGAGGGTAAGGGAAAAAACAAAATGCTTAAATAAGAATACAGGTTGACCCATAGTAACAATGACATGTAAAAACACTATGTTGAAAAGAAACTTTACAATTTAGGCAGGGAGGGTGGGGGGGGTGGTAGTTGTGGAGGTGAGAGGAAAGGGATGGTAGGGGGAAAACAAAGGAGGAGGCAACAATGCTCAATAGGAAATGTACTCATTACCTTGCTCATGTAACTGTAACCCCTCTGTACAGCATTTTTACAATAAAAAAATGAACAAAAAAGATGTTTTTTTCAAGAGTATGCAACAAAGCTAGTATTAGAATGCCTAGCTACAGCAATAAGACAACATGCAAACATAAAGGGGATCCAAATAGGGAAAGATGAAGTAAAACTCTCCTTGTTTGCAAATGACATGATCTTGTATTTAAAGAATCCCACAGACTCCACTCCCAAATTACTCAAGCTGATTCAAAACTTTGGCAAAGTAGCAGGTTATAAAATTAACTCTCAAAAATCAATAGCTTTTCTGTATGCCAACAATGAGAAAAGTGTGGCTGAAATCAGGAAAGCAACTCCATT
>NW_012267278.1:8231604-8259636 GCF_000151885.1 Dipodomys ordii | reverse complement strand
ATTAAGTGAAGTAAGCCAGGCCTAAAGAAACATAGGTCCCATGGTTTTCCTTATTTGCAATATGTAGTATATGTCTGAGTCAAGCAGAAAAGGTCAGATAAGTTGATGTTAGGGAAATGAACCCTAAGATATATATTCAAATGTTTTTTTCTTTCATGCAATTGTTTCTAACACATTTATAAGATGATTTCTTTGTTGCTTTGTATGTCCCTCCCCCACGGTATAACCCCTGCTTTCACTGTATTTGATATTGGTATAATTTGTGGAGGGGAAGGGGATAAACAAATCGTTTAAATAGGAATACAGGTAGACGCATTGTAACAATGAGATGTACAAGTCATTATGTCAAAAACGAACTTTACAACTTTAGTGGGGAGGGAAGGAGGATTCAGTGAGGGGGGAGGATGGGATGGATGGGAAGGGGAAACAAAGGAGGAGGCTGCAATGTTTGATAAGAAATGTACTCATTATCTTGCCCATGTAATTGCAACCCCTCTGTACAGTATTTTCACAATTAAAAAAAAAAGAGTATGCAACAGAGCTTTAAGGAATGTGATAGGAGGAAGAAATATGATAGGTTGATGCAGATTCTATTGTAAAATGAAAAGATCTGGTGCACTAGTTTGGTCAGAGTGATTAGCTCACCGGGTGCTGGTGGCTCACGCCTATAATCCTTGCTACTCAGGAGGCTGATATCTGAGGATAGTGGTTCAATGCCAGCCTGGGCAGAAAAGTCCCTGTGAGACTTTTTTTTTTAGAGGTTGAATTTGGAGTCTTTATTAGGGCGCTGGTCGTCTGCAGGCAGCCAATTGTCACGAAGACCAGCTAGCAAATACACTTAACACTGTTAGGAAATTGAGGCATGGAGGCCAGAAAGGAAAGAACATAATACCAACAAACCACTTCGGCTCCAACGGAGAGCTGAAGTGGGATGCCATGTATACTGGAGGACCAGCGGACAGAACAAAAGCAGGACAAGACTCATGGCATGGCATAATGGCGCTTGAGCTGGTCCCAGCCTAAAGAGTGTGACGGGCAGGGTCAAAGGAAACTCAAGCCCCAGGCACAGACTGACAAGTTTAGTAACCTATCATCCAAGTCCTCGTCCCTACCTCTGGGGATTCAGGCATGCCCCTGGAAGGCAGGGCTTTCACCTTCCCCCAGCAGGAAGACAAGATGCCAGAAGGTACCCTTCACCATGTGCCCAAGATGGCACCAGCCAGACCCGTTCACCCTGCTTCTTCCCCATTGCTCTCAAGCACATGAAACCAAGTCATCGATTTCTCAGTGAGAGAGCTGTATTGGACCCTTATGACCAGGAGCCTAACCAAGTTATTTTACCCAAAGTTTACAAGAGGCTCTCCTGGCCTACACCTGCTTTATTACCAAAACAACATAGCTAGCCCTTTCCAGGTGAGGCTGGGTAAGATTCACAGAAAGAATGTCCCCACAAGAGTCTTCGTTTTTTGCAGATCCAAAGTGGCCTTTCCCCAGGAAGCAGTGCAGGGTGATGGAGCCAGCCAGCGGTGTCCCATCCACTTTTATCATGTTGGGGGTGGTCCTGGCAGGAGTGAGGCCATCTTCCAGGTTGGAAGGGATGGGCTGGAATGCACCAGTGTCTCCCAGCGTCCTCTCAGATAGACTGTCACGATTGACTGTAAATTTCGACACTGACTGGCTAAAGAAGCTTAACCTAAGGCGCAAGCCTGGCTTTAATATCTCCCCATTCTTTTTTGGTTGTTTTTGTGAGTACACTGGCTTTTAGGCTGGCACCCCACTGGTTTTTAAGGCAGTTTTTTAGGCAGTGGCCCCTGGGTAATTTGCCAGGGCAACAATTTTTATTAAGAAGAATTTTTCAAATAAGTCTAGGATTTTCTAGGCAGATATAGAAGGCTTGAGCCTGTAGCCATCACTCACAAGTGTGGTCTCCACACTTGCACACTTGTTACCATCTGGTCTGTGAGACTCTTATCTTCAATTAACCCCTCAAAAATTGGTTGTGGAGCTGTGGCTACAAGTGGAGAGAGCTAGCCCTGAGCACATCAGGGACAGCACCCAGCACCTACTGTTCCTAAGTTTAAGCCCCTCGTCTGACAAAGACAGACAGACAGAAAGGAAGGAAGGAAGGAAGGAAGGAAGAAGGAGAAAGAAAGGAAGAAAAAGAAAGGAAGAGAAGGAAAGAAGGAAGGAAGGAAGGAAGAAGAGGGATTCACTCATCTTAGTTGGATTCACTCATCTTAGTTTCAGCTGGAAATCCTATGTCAGAGAAAACCTATCACTCTTGGACAATCAGAAAAGTTAGAAATTATGAAATGCCCTCAAAATAAGATATAATGGAGCAAATAGAATATTAGCCAGGAGTAAAGATCGCAACTTTAAAAAATGCATTCCATTAGGGAAAACAAACCCAAAAATCTTCTGTAAATGGTACAGATAGCTGAATGTACCTAGACTGGTGCTTGCAATCAAGGCCTTGTAGTCTTGCTTAGCTTTTTTTGATCAAGGCTGCTGTTCTACCACTTGAGCCACACATTACTTTCACCTTTTTTTCTTGTTAAATGGAGATAAGAGTTTCCAGTAGGATTTATCTGCCCAGCCTGGCTTTGAAACAATGATCCTCAGATTTTAGCCTCTTGAATTACAAGTGTGATTACAGTGCCTTGCTGATATTACTGTTAAGGATTGTCAAAATTAGGCCTAGTATCATTTATTTAAGAATATACTTCAGGGCTGGAAATGTCGCTTAGTGGTAGAGTGTTTGCCTAGCATGCATGAAGCCCTGGTTTCGATTCCTCAGTACCATACACACAGAAAAAGCCAGAAGTGGTGCTGTGGTGCAAGTGGTAGAGTGCTAGCTTTGAGCAAAGAGAAGCTCAGGGACAGTACCCAGTCTCTGAGTTCAAGCCCCAGGACTGGCCAAAAAATCCAAAACAAAACAGGAATATACTACAAAAGTAAACCAATGTCGCAGGAAAATTTTAAAACCCAACAAATGAAAAAATAAAGATGAGACTTCTTTTTTTGTCAGCATCACTTCCAAAGATGAATTGACAGTCTTAGAACACAATTTTTCTAAACATGAGTTTCCTAGGGAGAATAACATGTCACACAGATGGGCTGGGGTATAACTTAGGGGCAAAGCAGAGGCCTAGCAAGTTCCATGTCCTGGGTTTGATCCTTAAGACCAAAAACGAAAAGGGAAAAAAGTACAGTTAAAAAATAAAATCACGCATACTCAGCAAGAAGACTCATTGAAATTCACCTCTGATATCCAATACTGACCAGGTGCTTGGAGATAAACTTTAAAGCTTACAAACTATCTTTAAGTCAGAGCTTATTCAAAGGAATTCTATAACATTTCCTATATTAACCAAATAATAGTCTTCTATCCATGTGATGTTTAATAGGACAGCTGTATATTAAAGAAGATAGCATGGAGTCTGGCATTTATGGGATGCCAGATATTATACCAGGCACTTTCATGTGGTGCTGTCAATAGAGTACCACAACCTATCGTTTACCCCACTTTTAGTCATGTAAATATAGAAAAGGGAAGGTGTAATAATCATCAGAATTAAATATACTAGGGACTCTACATTCCTACAATGGAAATATGGTTGGAGGGGAGGGAAGGGATAGTAGGAGAAAAACAAAGGAAGGGAGTAACAATGCTCAACAAGAAATATACTCATTACCTTACTCATGCAACTGTAACCCCTCTGTACAGCACCTTTACAATAAAATAAAATTTCAAAAAAGACTTTTACTATGACCTAAGACAGGTTGATTTTATTCTGAAAAATAATCTAAAGGTCTCACTAGAAAAGTACAATTTGCTCCTGTGGAAGTTGCAAGCTTCCTCCCTGAGGTCTTTGCAAACAGGCCATTGTCCCAGATGTTGGAGTATAAATTAATGCCTGCCAATTGCTGGAAGAGGCAGAAAGGAGAGTGGAAAAATGACTGTTAATGACTTCTCAGGTTTTTTAAGTGAGTACTATGTCCTAAAAGTTAGACTAGGATGATGTGAATATACTAAAGGAAAAAAAACATTTATGTTATAAGCTTTAAGTGTGAGAACATTTTGTTAATGAGTCTAGACCCCTTTTAAAAAATAAGGGGGAACAAAGAGGAAAGTTTACAAGCAAAATAAATGAAGAATACACAAGTGTTCATAGCAGCATTATTCACAATTGCCCCAAAGTGAAAAGAACCCAATGTACTTCATCTCTATATGTATAGCCACACATGGAAAATTATTTGGCAATAAAAGGAAGCACAATGCTGATAAGTACTACAACCTACATGAACCTTAAAGACATTCTGCTAAGGGAAAGTAGCCATATACTGTAGCACATTGGTCCAGGGTTCTTGGCACATAGACATTACAGTGCTGATTCCAAAACTGACCCATCCCAATAGGATAAAATCTAGAGCAAGATTATTTACTCAATTTTCCTTGAGTGAGAAATCAAGAAAGGTCTCTTTTGGATTTTGAATAGAAGCAATATTATATAGGGGGCAAAAATCATACAAGTTTCTCATTAAAGCAATTAGATTTAAAAATTCCTCTCATCTTTGTCATTAGTAACTTCAGATAATATGACGAGTGGTCCTTATTTCATCCTTCTCTATTTTATGATGTGAAAATATGTGAAGCCTGGATGATCTGACTGGTTTTCCCAAGGCCAGAAAGCAAAGAGCAGAGCTCAATGGAACAAAAGGAATTAATATGGCCAAGTAACCGCTACTCTTCCTGGGACTCTAGTTTGAGGACCATATGTAGTGAAATGTTTTCTATATCCTCTCTTTGAATATCTGAAACAAAATATCTATATAAAATTGAACCAGTTCTCAATCTTTTTATGTATCTCCTTCATAACTTCCCCCTAATTCTTTTCAACCATAGTGTCCTGTAAAACCAGATTTGTGTAAATTAGACAAATGTGTAGCAAATTCAACCCTCTCCCAAAAGTGATTAAGAGAGTTTTGAAGGGATGCTTTCGTTTGGAAAAACTCAAAACCAGTCCATTTCCTTTGGTTCTAAGTTCCTGCCCAATATATTCACTGCTGTGTCAATGTTCCATAAAGGGTTGAACTAACTAGGTTTGATTAGACATACTAAATATTGCTGTGCTAGTTGTTCATAGAGAATGATTTAATCTGGGTCAGTGAGGGGCCGAAACAGACATCACTTCTCTGTGTGTGTGTTCCCTATTTGACAGGATAAACAGAGACACCCTGACTTCACCTGGGGCACCTCTTACTATTAGCATCCTCCCTCCTCGCCTCATAGGCAAGATTCACATGCTTTCATTTCAGGCAGCTTTGAGAAGGGTGCAGAAAAATGCTCTCCAGACTGTTGTGAAATGCTCTTTATCAGCAACACATGTACATTTACACTCTCAAGAGCAATAACTCTATTTTAGATCACAACTCTGTGAGCATCTGCAGCCATAACTACCCTTTTTTTCCCCCTAAATGTTGACAGGTGGCTGATTAAGAAGGAGAAATGTATTTTTAAGTTTGCTATTGTGAAAAAAAAACCATATTACCACCATCACCACCACCACCCCCCTCCACTAGGTTTGGGCGCCTCCTGATTCTTCCTGGTCCTCTTCCTTCTGAGCAGTTCAATTAGCTGGAAATCTCACTCTGATGGACTGAAGCAGCTTGAGTGAACGCCCGAGCGCTCAGCCAATTAGGCTCATTTGAAGTTGCAGAATTGCCTTCTTTGGTGTTAAAACCCCATGTCAAACACCGGGTCTAAGATCATTTGTGCTCCAAAATGAGATTGACAGAGCAGCTGCAACAGGGGGCATGCCTGCTGGACGACTTAATTGTGGAGCCTGAAGGGCCATCATGAACGGGCGTGTGGAGACCGACTCACCACCGCTGCATTACAAATGCTCTTTATTAACAGCGATCTGTAATCAATGGGCTCAGGCTTTTTGCCAGAGCCCCCAAATCAGACAGGCGGGCCCCTGCGTCAGGGTGGGCGGAGCCACGGGGTCCAGCTATCGAGCTGGGTAGAGAAAGCTTGTGTGGTCGCTGCCTGACTCTTGGGTGCGAAGCTCAATCAGAAAGGACTCCTCATAATCATTCCAGGGGTGCCCTTCTCTCACTACTGGTTGAATATTCATTAGCCCGACCGAGCGCAGCTCACTGTACCTACAATTCTGTGTGACTGATGTGAATGAAACGAATTGCTTTTGTTTCAACAAAGGCAAATATTCTAAATCAGTCCAGCATTGTCTATAAGGGTATACTCTGATCAAGAATTTACAAGGCTCGGAAACATGTATCCATACATAACTACACAGAGGTGTGGTTCAATTGGTGTTAGGAGACAGGAGGTGTTAGGGGAGCTTTGGTTAAGTAAATAATAGTAAGGTTAATTTCAGAAATTTAAAATCTATTTGGAGACAACCTGTAAATTCCAATACGAATTTTCTTTCCTTTGAAAGAAATCATTACCTGACATTCTTTTGGACAGCATATAATGGAAAAACCACTGGACTGGGAGTCAGAGACCTTTGAGCTAGACCAAACTCCACTACAACAGTCTTTGTAACCCTGGGCCAGTCATTTAACCTTTGTGCCCTCCCCCCCTCCCCCAGCCTTATCTGTAATATGTGAAAGTCAGAGGGGTTATAACAGCTCATGAAGTTCATTTTCCATCCACTTTCTCTTAAATGCTTTTAGTGTTATTTCTTTCACTATGCACTGTAAGAAAGCCATTCTTTCTTGTGTTAAGAATATGAATTTCTTAAGAAACAGATTTAGGGGAAAGAATGATGGAGGGGTGACCTTTATCAAGATGCATTGTACTCATAAATTGATATGTTGAATTGAAACCCCTTTGTACAACTACTTAAAGATAACAAAAAGAAAGAAAAGTGAGAGCAAGAAAAAGGGAAGGAGAGAAAGAAAGAAGAGGGAAGAAAGAAGGAAGGAAGGAAGGAAGGAAGGAAGGAAGGAAGAAGGAAGGAAGGAAGGAAGAAGGAAGGAAGGAAGAAAGGAAGGAAGGAAAAGGTGGCACACTCACCTTGCCTCAGTTCCCATGTTCTTTTCTTAGAGAAATCTCATTTGTAGATATTCTTACCACAAAGTCCTGTATAAACTTATAGAAGACAGGGCAGGACCAGAATCGCTTAGGCCCTGCTTGTCAGGAGTTCAGAATCTATCAAAAGGTAACACAGCAACAGATAAATAACTTACCAGTCCTGCTTTTTAGTTTACTAACAGATCCAATTGCATCCTATCCAGGACTGAGGGGGTGTGTAGGCTGCCTACACAGACCACCAGGTAAGTAGGTACCACTGGAGATGTAGACATGACAGCTCTAATACTATTAGATCAAATCAACAAGCATCACACTCCAGTAAAATTTGCCAGAGGAAACTTGAACATCCTATCCCCTGTTTATTACACTCTAGGTGTAAGCTCAGAAATATATAAATAAAAAGTGAGAAGTTAAACATGTGAGTAAAATATGAACTCTAAAAGAAACTGCCAAAATCAACAATGAAAACAAATCCACAGGCAATGTGTGTAAATTCTCAGGACATGGTCTGGATTAAATACAATTATAGCAAAATATTCAATCATGAATTTTGTTCAGATTCCCAAACAATATTTCTAGAACGGAGACTGATCAAGGTGGAACCCCTAGGGGAAACTCAAGTGTCTGGCCATGTCTCATAGCAAATGTCTGGCATGCAACAAACCAGCTCCGGTCGCCGTCTATGTGATCACTTAGGCAGTCTCCAGTAGCTTCTCTTGGATTGGCTTGTCACAAATCTCCATTTTGTACCAACTCACATTTTCCTTTGAGCCAGTTCTGTAGAGAAACCTCAATATTTCATGTAAGAAGGGCTCTACCAAGCTTATCCTACCTCAACATCTTCAAAACCATCTCTAAGCTCTCCTCATGCCAGCCCATGTTCTCATGAATCAGATGAAAGAGTTTTGAATTGATGACTAGAACATTACTGCCTACTGAGACTTCCATTAGAGCAGCTGGCCAAATCCTTGAGTCCAACTATAACAAAATGGAACTACCCAATTGCAATGGACTCGGCCAACTTTGAAAACAATTTAATGTAGCAAAATATTAATATTATAGCCATATAGTATGCATACATATGTATATATATACTGTAGGGAGACATATCTATAGACCTACAGAGAAGAGATTTGTGGTTATGTTCTTAAATTCCAGATTTAAAAAATTGAATGCAACAGAAAGCTTAGTTGTGTGGAATTTTCATGATAAATTTTTTCCAGGAAATTTATTTTAACACATCTAAAAGTAGCAATGTAGAATAGCTTTTTCTTACATTGTTCATATTTTAGCAGGATGTTTCAACTCATCAGTTTATTAGAAGTCCCTGAAATTCATATTGATGATTTTTGCTCATCCCACAAGGCCTCTGCACTGAGTGCTAAAATATGTAAGTCAGCTAAGGAATGATGATAACTCTAGTGCTTTGGAAATAAATACTTTTAGCCTGTGATCACCAACATGAACCAGTTTGTTTTTCAATATTTATGGAACAATTTAAAAATATTACGTCTGTTTTCATTCACTGGTGTCAACAGCTGTGTCCTCAGTAATCTTGTATAAGCAGGGAAATCTGTGATTAGATACATATCTGTCATCTTTCTAGAACTTTCTAGAGCTTTGTTCAATCCAAAGACATGTCTTGGCCGATCACAAAGCTATTTTTCAAGCTCTAATATCTATCATTTAAAATAGTTGAATGATTGCTGTCCTTAAATAATGTCACAGTAATAAAGGAATTAGCATTGACACTTGACACTGTTCATGCTAATATTTTACGCTCTGAATTTTTCCACAGTATGAAATCAAGTTGCACATCCTGAGAGAAATGTATAAGCCATATTGCCATGCACAGTAGATCAAGCTAATGTAGTAAAAATCCTAAATAGAAACCTTCTAAGGAATTTTAAATACACAAGTTACATCTGCAAGATATTTAAGTGTTGTGCTTTCACTAAAAATTAATGAGATTTAAATTCAGCTTGAAAGTTAGAACAACCAAAGTTTAACGTGCATGCTAAATTCATATCCTGGGTTGGTCCCTCGGGACTTCGCACAGCCTGCTTTGGAGGAAAGATACCAAGTTCAGAACAATAGTGGCTACAGAGAGAGAGGGAGATCCTAACCTCACTTTTCCATTTGTCCATGATCTCAACATAGTCCTATATGCCTCTTCATCAGTGTATTAAGTATCTTGGCTCATTGGTTGGGCATATCAAAAAGCCGAAAGCAGAAAGCACAGCTCTAACATGCTTTGCTTTTCTCACGTGTGTGATTCTCACATGGAATTTGTCAGATATACAAAAACACTGGCAAGGTAAGTCTAATTGGTAAAGTAATGACAGCTTCTATCCAACACTTAGCCAGTTAGTCCAAGAAATCCTGTGCATGTAATTCAATTCCATATGAGCACCAAAAATAAAACTGACTTTGATATGTTGTCTCTGAATCCTAGAAATTAATAAAGAACAATTTCTGCCTGAGCATACAAATTATATTTACTTCTATTTTTTTAGAAATGAGAGTCAAATGTTAATAATTTCTTTCACTACACAGAATATACTTTATTCATAGAGGAGCAACTCTCAATTGTAACTAACCACCAAAGAATATACAGGCTTATCATTAAAACCACTAAAGCATTCAGCTATGCTACTATATCTTTGGCAGCATTTGTTTAATAATTTAATTCAATTCCAGTTGGGGTATATAACAACACTAGAACTATGCAAACTGTGTGTCTGTGGCATGGGCATCATGACAAAGTCTGAGTTGGCATGCTGAGGTGTCATTTTCCTAAAGCAGTATTTTCCCTGTGGACACCTGATGGGAATCAGCTATCATAGCTGATCGTAAACAGTCATCTGCTATTAATTCATCATAATGCTACTACTCTACCTAGGCAATGCATGATTTGTTAGAAATAGAGAGAAGTAGTTCATTTTCTTCAAGATCACTAAACAGGAGATACGAAAATACCAAATAAAGACTTTTTCAGGCATAGCATCCTTTGAAATATCTACAGGCACAGGTCTTTTCAGTTATTGATGTTTTCAAAGTAAGGCAACAAAGCTCCATATGAGAAAATGAAATAGGTTTGTTTTTTTTTTAAATTTAAGGTTGTTTTAGCCTATATCTATCCAAGATGGAAACAACCATACATAAAGTCAAAGTAATTTCATGCTTTCTTTGCTCCTCAATTTATTAAATCTGGGACCTACAGATTATAATAGATTTACCGTAAATCATGTGATAATCACTTACCAGAAAAATCTTTCCAAATCTCCTGTGTGTGTGACATAGGCAAAAACACTTGTGCAGTGTGTTTTTCAACTATGTGTAATTCCAGATGGGTAATCAACCACGTGTAATTCCAGCCTTTGAAATTACCACCTACATGATGGTAAACTTCAGCTGTACCCACTTGCCACCATATCTACTCCTATACCTGGCTATTTCTATAGCTTTTATTCACATTTTGCCCAATATGATCATTTCCTGGCAATAAAAGATGGCTGATGTCCTTTGCTGCCCCTGATTCTTCACCTTGATAAGTTAACAATGGTAAATGTATCCACACAGGAGAGATAAGTGACAATGATAAGGCTGAATAGAGCATTCTCCAGATGATTCAACAGTATGCTATAACATTTGCTGCTGAGTGGTAATATCTTTCAAGGCAACTAATGACCATTCATCTTTGTTTTATTTTGTTTTAGTCGCATGTATATGTTTCCTGTCCAAACATACCATCTCCAATTTACCAGTGTGAGATAATGGATCTCCAGTTTGCTCACACAATGCTCCAGTTTGTTGCAGTGGTAATTGTTTCTGTTTTAATGGTCCTCACACTGCACATCTGTTTCAGCTCTTCTACCAGACACACTCACAAATTTATCATCTCGGCATATGTTCCTGGGTTAGCACTGCCTTACCAGCAGAGTACAATAGTACATTCCACTGCTGTGATCAGTTGGTTGAATAACTGGCTTTATAGCTAGATTTGTATGACTCTCTCCCCAAACAGTAGGAAGTCGCTATGAAAATATCCTTGGGTTTATCCACAAAATGAATGTGTGTTTACAGAATGATGATGCAGAAATATTCTGTTACCTAGTCTTGCAATCCACAACAGCCAAGGTACTTCCTTATTTACACAGTTAACTGTGTAGTCATACAGCAGATTTTTGTTTTACTACTTTTTAACCTAGAAACATTGACCTTTTCTGCTGTATAATATTGCTTCCCTACTTTATACATTCAAACCTGAACTCTACTAATGACTACTTTTACCTAGCGTTAGGAAGCATATAATTTTCTCACTTTCTCAAAAGGTGCACTGAGAAACCAGTAAGCACCTAACATGATAGTAGTACTTAGTGGGTTTTTTTATAAAACATATCAATGCAGATAGACATGGCTCAGACCTCATCTGGATTTTATTGTATACATTGAATGATTTGAAGAGTCAGAATTTAATCCACCATAGAGATGAATTTATGCAACAAAGAACCATATCCTAAAATGTTTCTGTGTTTTACAGAGGCGGATGACTTTCCCCATATGTAATATAATTAAAGTAGCTCTTAGATCTGACACTAGGCATTGTCAATGCTCTGGGCTAGAGCCTTTGTCTAACTTATGTGTGAGTGGTATTGGCACTAAGATGACAGTACATCTACTAAAGGAAATAGTATTATATAAGTTGTCTATATAAGTTTTCCCATATGGGTATGTCCATATTGAGCACTTAAAGTTTTAAATTTCAGATTTGTTTTTAGTTTAAATACATCTGGCTTGTCTGTGCTATAGAGTATAACTTCCATGCTGAAAGTCAGTTTCAAAAACAGCATCATTTTTCACTGGGATAATACAAAAAAAGGCAGAATTCTTATTGTTGAAAATGATACAAATTATAGAAATTTATAATATAAAAAATTCTTCCTAATTCTGTGATTCAGAGTTCACCAGTGTTATCATTTTATCTTTTTGGCTATTTTCTATGTTTTAATAGCTTATCAATCTGAACTCCCATAAGAGCATTTTATAATTTTATAAGATTTGAAATTTTTTTATTCTTAACCCTCACGTTTCATTAACTGTATTGTAGGCAACACTTTGTATCTGGTACCTGTAGAGAATTCTATATCATTTGTTTAATGACTGAATCATAGTGCACCCAAACAATCTGTTACTGACACACATGTCAGATGTTTTGATATTTGGCTGTTAAACAAAGCTACATACATCTATGAACATTCTACAGAGCAAGGGAGCATTATTACTATGTGCTTGCTCAAATCCTAGCCTGTATCTAATATCATTAAACTTTTGAAGTTTTATTTAGTAGGTACACAAAACAAATTATTATCATTTAATTTATATGATTATTAAGATTAATCATCTTCCCAATTTCTTATACATTGTGTCATTTTTAATACTAATTTTCTTTTTTGTAACACCAAAAAAATCCTCATAGGTTTGATAAATCATCTAAAGGGCTAATTTGGGAGAATTTGAAACAACTATCACTGCTACCCAAATTCTTTTCAAAATTTTTTCGTATAACTATAACTTAGTAACCCAAGGGGAAGTTGTTGTGATCATTTCATATACCACATACAGGTCATATTGAATAGATCAGCCCCTCCTTTACATGTGTGCTATCCTTTATTTCTTCTCACTTTCCCGTGTTTGGGGGGTTTCAATATTCTGTTTTTATATAGAACCTACTTCGATCCTCTTCACTCCTCAGTATTCTTTTATTTTCTCCTCCTACCTCCCAATGATCCCCTAGACAGTCCCTTTTTCCATTCATGTCTTATATTCATATCATCATCATCATCATCATCACTACCATTTTAGGTCTAGGTTCCACAAATTAGCCTTTTTAATTGAGCTCACTTCCTTGAGCACGGCAATTGTTAGTAACATTCATTTTCCTGCAAATGATAGAATTTCATTTATTTTTATGACTGAATAATATGTGGATGTATGTCTGTCTTCTGCCATGAAAAGAGGTTTCAGTAATAATTGGGGATGTGATTTGCAATGAGAGCTACGGAATTGCTAAAGAAAACCACTTTCCAAGCATACATTTATATTTAATCCTATTGTATATAAGTATCACTTTAAAAACAAGATGCAAACATAAAAGGGATCCAAATAGGGAGAGATGAAATAGGAAATAAAACTCTCCCTCTTTGCAGATGACGTTATCTTGTATTTAAAGAATTCCACAGACTCCACTCCCAAATTACTCAAGCTGATTCAAAACTTTGGCAAAGTAGCAGGTTATAAAATTAACACTCAAAAATCAATGGCCTTTCTGTATGCCAACAATGAGAAGAGAGTGGCTGAAATCAGGAAAGCAACTCCATTCGTAATAGCCCCACAACAAATAAAATACCTAGGAATTAACCAAAGAAGTGAAAGACCTCTATGATGAAAACTTTAAAAACCTGAAAAAGGAAATCAAAACAGAACTTAGAAAGTGGCAAAAAAAAAAAAAAAACTCCCATGCTCCTGGATTGGAAGGATCAACATCATGAAAATGGCAATATTTCCCAAAGCTATCTACAAATTCAGTGTGATACCTATCAATATTCCAACATCATTCTTCAAGGAAATAGGAGAGGCAATCCAAAAATTCATATGGAACAATAAAAGACCTCGAATAGCAAAAATGATCCTTCACAGAAAGAACAGTGCTGGAGAAATATCAATACCAAATTTCAAACTCTACTACAAAGCCACAGCAATCAAAATAACTTGGTACTGGCACAAGAACAGACCTCAGGATCAATGGAATAGAATTGAAAACCTAGAAATGAGCCCATAGACATATAGCCATCTAATCTTCGATAAGGGAGCTAAAAAAAAATAGAATGGAAGAAAGACAGCCTCTTCAGTAAATGGTGCTGGCAAAATTGGTTAATCACTTGTAGAAAACTAAAGCTAGATCCTGATATATCACCCTGCACCAGAATCAACTCCAAATGGATCAAAGACCTCGGAGTCAAAGCAGACACTCTGAAAGTATTACAGGATGGAATAGGAGAAACCCTAGGTCTCCTTGGCACAGGCGGAAAGTTTCTTAATAGAGACCCAGAAACACAACAAATCAAAGAAAGGTTGGACAAATGGGATTGCAGGAAATTGCAGAGCTTCTGCACGGCAAAGGACATAGCTAACAAGATCAATAGAAAGCCCATGGATTGGGAAAAGCTCTTCACTAGCCATACAACAAACAAGGGTCTCATATCTAAAATATACTTGGAACTCAAAAAAATTAAATCCCCCAACAACAAATCTTCAAAGAAACACCTGCCCAATAAATAAGTGGGCTAAAGATTTAAAGAGAAACTTCTCTGAAGAGGAAAGAAGGATGGCCAATAGACTCATGAAGAAATGCTCAACCTCCCTAGCCATAAAAGAAATGCAAATCAAAACAACACTGAGATACCACCTCACCCCAGTTAGAATGGCTACAATCAAGAACTTTAATAACAACAGATGCTGGAGGGGATGTGGACAGAAGGGAACCTTACTGCATTGTTGATGAAAGTGTAAACTTGTTCAATCACTTTGGAAAGTAGTATGGAGGTTCCTCAAAAGACTCCACATAGAGCTCCCCTATGACTCAGCAATCCCACTTTTGGGCATTTACTGGAATGATCACAAACAAGACCATGCTAAAGCTGCCAGCACAACTATGTTTATTGCAGCCTTATTTATCATAGCTAAGATAGGAAACCAACCCAGATGCCCCTCAGTAAATGAATGGATCAAGAGAATGTGGTATATGTATACAATGGAATTCTATGCCTCCATTAGAAAGAATGACATTGCCCCATTTGTTAGGAAATGGAAAGACTTGGAAAAAATTATATTAAATGGTTTCCCTTATTTGGAATAACTAGTATATATCTGAGACAAACAGAAACTGTCAGACAAGTTGATGATAGGCAAAATGAACCCCAACATAAGAGTTCAAATGGTTTTTTCTTTCTTGTGATTGTTTCCAACATATTTATACTATGATTTCTTTGTTGCTTTGTATGTACCTCCCCCAAGGTATAAGCCCTGCTTTCACTGTATTTGCTGTTGATATAATTTGGAGGGGAAGGGAAAAAACAAGCTGTTTAAATAGGGTTACAGGTGGACCCATTACAACAATGAGATGTACAAGACGTTTTGTGGAAAAACAAACTTTACAACTTACGTGGGGTGGGGGGATGGAGGGTGGGAGGGTTATAGGGGGGTTGGGGGGGGTGGAGAAGGGATGGAATCATATGGGGAAACAAAGGAGAAGGCAACAATGCTTGATAAGAAATGTTCTCACTATCTTGCCCATGTAATTGTAACCCCTCTGTATGGTATTTTCACAATAATAAATAAATAAATATCACTTTAACCTTCCATGTTCTTATAATCACCCATCAGGCTGAGCCTTACCTTTTTTAACCTGATTTATCAAAATATGACCATGCTTTAGATAATGTTAGTAGAAAAACCATTTAGAATATTTTATTTAAATCAAAGTTAAATTTTTAACGCTCTGTAGTGCCAACTTAATGGGAAACTCTCCCATTAAGGGTGATTTGTACACTCAATTTACTTTGTTTTTGCCTTAATATCTGTAAAAATTTGTAACCCAAAATATTCAAAACAAGATCAGAGAATGAAAAGCTGTGGCTTCTACTGTCCATTTAGTGGACTGATATGCTTGTGGACCTCTCTTGTGAGTGTGTGTGTGTGTGTGTGTATAATTATGGTCACTGCTTCAGGAAGTGTAAACAAGATCACAGAATGAGAAGCAGTGGCTTCTACTGTCCATTTACTGGACCAACATGCTTGTGGACTTCTAGTGTATGTGTGTGTGTGTGTGTGTGTGTGTGTGTGTGTCTGTCTGTCTGTCTGTCTGTCTGTCTGTATTATTATGATCACTGCTCCAGGAAGTGCATGGGTGTCACCCAATTCTTCTCTTCAAAGGTGCTTGCTCTCCAACAAACATACCTGTGCAGCCTTCTCAATGAGGAAGGAGTGCTTTATGCACAGGATTATATGAAAACCAATGTATTTTCCCCTTTGTAACTATGTGAAGATCTTTAAATCTTTTATTGATGTTCAAGGACCAAATAGGTGGCTTCTCAGCTGACTATGAACCATAGCTGTGGGTTTTTTTTGACTGCACAGTGTTGTTTTCTGTTTAAATTTTGATTCACTTGCCAATATTCTGGAAGTCAGGAATTTTTATATTCAAAGCTATTAAAATTTTAATCTTGTCCAGACAAAAGTGAGAAGTTTGGGTAATGCCAGATCCCAGGTACAGTTTGGTAACAAATTACCTGGTGCTAGGTACTGGCTTTTACTTTTTCGTTTTTGTACCAGTCTCAAAGCTTGGACTCAAGCGTGAGTGCTGTCCCTGAACTCTTTTTGCTTAAGGCTAGTTTTTTAACATTCGAATCACAGATCCACTTCCAGTTTGTGTTTGTTTGTGTGGGGGGGGGAGGGGAGGAACCTTAATTAAAGATAAGAGTCTCATGGACTTTTCAGTCCCTGATGGCCTCAGTGATCCTCAGCCTCCTAAATAGCTAGGATTTACAGACCTGAGCCACCACCAGTGCCTGACTTGGCTTTTACTTTTAATCTAGGCATGTGCTCCACAGTTTGCAATGTTGTCTGTTCTTTTACCTATTTGTAATATATCTACCTCATCAATACTTGTCTTTTCTTTTTTATAATTATTGTAAAGGTGATGTACAGAGGGCTTACAGTTATATAAGTTAGGTAATGAGTACATTTCCTTTTGAATAGTGTTACCCACTCCCTGTGCAGTCAAAAAACCCCACAACTATGGTTCATAGTCAGCTGAGAAGCCATCTATTTGGTTCTTGAACATCAATAAAAGATTTAAAGATCTTCACATAGTTACAAAGGGGAAAATACATTGGTTTTCATATAATCCTGTGCCTTATATCTACACTATACTTAGAGCACAAAACATTAAACCTCCCAAAAACAAATTCTCAAAGAAACAACAACCCAATTAATAAGTGGGCTAAAGACTTAGAGACATCTTGGAAGAAGAAATAAGGATGACCAATAGACACATGAAGAGATGTTCAACATCTCTGGCCATAAAAGGAATGCAAATCAAGACAATGTTGAGATTCCACCTCACTCTAGTTAGAATGGCCATTATCAAGAAATCTAATAATAACAGATGCTGGCAGGGATGTGACAAAAAGAGAATGCTGCTACACTGTTGGTGTTCAACCACTCTGGTTCTTCAAAAGACTACATGTAGAGCTTCTCTATGACACAGCAATCCCACTCTTAGGCATTTACCCAATGACCACAGACCAGGCTGCACTAAAGCCACCAGCATCACCATGTTCACTGCAGCTGTGTTTACCATAGCTAAGATATGAAATCAACCCAGGTGCCCCTCAGTGGACAAATAGATCAAGAAAAGGTGGTAAGTATACACAATGGAATTCAATGCTTCCATCAGAAAGAATGATATTGCCCCATTCATAAAGAAATGGAAAGACTTGGAAAAAAATACACTAAGTGAAGTAAGTCACTGCTTCTCTTAAAGTACAGAATCAGAATTTAAGGAAAAGTATGACCTAGAGATAGATAAAGAAATGATCTCTGTTTTAGTGTAGATTCAAATGTACAAATTAAATAAATTTAAATAAAAACATTCATAAAATCATCTTCATTAATGTCTCTGTTATTGCTTAGCAGACTATAATTTTCTCAAAATATAATTTTCTAGGCAAAAGTATAATAAAGGAGCCTATCAAACGATCCATCACAAATAGCACCTTCTCATCAAGGATATATCTTTATGAATTAAATCATTTTATGGGACTAGGATGCAAAGAGGAATTTGGCCTGAGATTCTTGTATTCTAAAAGCAGTGATCTTAGTTCCTGTGATGAAGTAAGAGTTGAGCTGTAGGTCAGGCACCAGTGGCTCATCCCTGTAATCCTAGCTACTCAAGAGACTAGGCTCTGAGGATTGTAGTTTACAGCTAGCCTGGGCAAAAATAAAAATAAATCCTGATACTCCAACTAAGCAGAAAAAAAGCCAGAAGTGGCAGTGTGGCTCAAGTGGTAGAACACCAGCCATGAGAAGAAAAAAGAAACAGCAAAACATGAAGCCTTGAGTTCAAGTTCTAGTAAGAATTTTTTAAAGCAGTCAGCTTTAAATATATATATATATATATATATATATATATATATATATATATATCTCCCATATTTACCAGTCACCAATGGATGAACTTGAATCTACCTTACTATGAACTTGAGTCAAGAGACTTCTTCCTGAATGCAATTTCAGGATGATAAACCAGCAGAGCTCTGTCAGCTATCAGAATTTCCCTTGGCTGAGGAAACATGATTCTCAGGCTTGAAGTAAGTTCGCACCAGAGTATTCATTGTAGACAACATTTAGGGAGGACTTTGTTGTTCACTACATCTTAGTCTTCTCCCCTCTGAGATAATTTTTCATTTCTTTACTCTTTCATTTTTTCTGTACTTCTAATCATTACCTAACATTCTATGTGCTATTTTTATTTATCTTATGACATCTCTTATTTATGACATCATGATCTTACTACTGCATCATGAGCTTAGTTACGAAATAAATATTTTACTTATGCTGTCAGCTCATCAAAGCAATGAATTTCTGTCTGTTTTATTCTCAAACATGCAACCAATAGCTACCTTGCACAGAGAGGAATGAATGAATGATTTCCATGACCTTGGCAATATAGCCTGGCTTTTGTATAGTGTCTTCAGAGAACTTTATTTAAAAAAAAAACAAAAAAGCATAAAAACAATTGGGGCTGTGCCTGGAAATCTCTAGGAATTGAGATGTCCTCTTCGAAGTTAGGGAATCTGGAGAAAATCTCCTGACTTTGAAAGAATGCTATAACCATGAAGGATATACATCACAGGTCATCTCAATTCAAAGGCCAGTAGTATGTGATCACTAAATAACTATAAATGAGATTAGTGAATTATATAGACAAAGAGTGACTGTAAGTGACTGAGATTTCAAATTGCTGAATGAGAATTTAGGAGTTTACTTCCCCAGTGAAAGAAGAAGCATTAAAAATGAAGGCATATGAAGCCTGAATAATACAGTTACCATATCCTAAATCTACAGGGAGAAATACCTTCATGGAAATCAGATCAGATCTCTCAATAATGCAAAGGAAAGAAATCTGAGGAGTTGGAGGGCACTGGCAGGTGTCTTCACAGCTGTAGAGCTAAAAAAAAAAAAACTTGCACATTTCATGTTGTCTCCAAGTGTTAGATAATATTACATGTTGGGCTAATTCTTAATGTGGTTTCATTCAGTTTGGAGGCAAATACATATATTTTCATGTTTTTGTCCTTGGTGTACTACTCCAATATTAAAATCTTTTCTTGTCCTTTCTCCTTTTCCTGTTCCCTTTCCCAAGATATGCTATTCATATATGAAAGCTCTGATTGGCATGAAAGAATGGAAACCACTTGAGGAATTTTCTTTCCCCATGTCAAATAAACAAACAACTTTCATTACATATCATAGTATTCTAAGTTGTGAGAATATGTTAGAATTCACATCTGTGTCCACAGTTAAGAACCACCAGAATTCATAATAAATCTTCTTTTAACTAAAATATTTTCCGCTAAATAAAGCTGACTTAATTTCAGAAATTCTAGTAAATGTAAAGCCATCTATCACCTTTTATTATCCCTTAGTTGCTCCATGATTCCTAGATATCTTACCATCTGAATAATATGTACAATACAACAAGTGGCAAATAAAGCCAAGCTTTCTTGCTCATGTCATAAAAGGAGAAAGGAAAAAAAAATAAGGCATGAATCCTGATGTCTTTATTACAGTCTGATGTCCTTGTAATAGTTTTAGTCTATAACCATACAAATTACTCAAATTAATTTAATAGTCATATATGAAAAATACAACTGTTCTGTTCTTGATTCTTCTGGCATTTTTTGCTTTCTCTACAGCACAGCCCTCTGTGGAATGAGTCATCATGCTCACAGTATCTTGTCGGTGGATTCCGAATTGGAGACTCATTTTCTTTTGATCTAAACTCTCAGACCTTTAAAATGACTTCATGGGTTTTTTTTGTTGTTGTTTTTGGGGTTTTTTTTCAGGCGTGGGGTCTGAACTCTGGGCCTGGGAGCTGTCCCTCAGCTCTTCAGCTCAAAGCTATTGCTTGAGCCACAGCACCACTTCTGGCATTTTTCTTTTTGCTTATGTGGTGCTGAGGAATCGAACCCAGGGCCTCAGGCATGCAAGGCAAGCGCTCTACCACTAAGCCACCTTCCCAGCCCCTCATGGTATTTTTAATGGTCATTTTTCTACAGCTTAGTTTTATGAAAGACTTCCAGTCATATTCTAGGACTGAAACCACCATAGGTTAGTATTTCAGAGCCAATTGGAAAGTCATTCTGAAAACTCATTAATTGATCTTACTAAAAATGCACAGTCCTGTAAAATATGATCTTTCTGTACATATCTGTAATATTTTAGAAGGAAAAGGTAGCATGAAGGGGGCTGAGGCTTGATCACCAAAAATCAGCACAATGATAACAAATGAAATTGAATAATGTCCACTAGAATTGAAATTACCTGATGTCTTAAAGAGATGGACAGCCAGTATTCAATTCCATTTGAAATATACATTATGACAGAACTGTTTTTTAAAAAAAATGAAAAAGGAATGCAGGAAAATAAAAATAATATTAAAAGAATATCAAAACAAATTATATGACCCCCCCTCTATGTTTCTCCCCTCTATGTTATTAGCAAATCTCTAGTCTTTAAAAAGGTCTCAGTGAATTTATTGGAACTCCTTGTCTTTGATTGCATAATTCTTTGAGTATAAGATATTCTGTCATTTTCACTTTGGAGTGAATCTCACTGTTATCGTTTCCAACAACAGTGACTTTAACATATTCTACTTCCTTCTTATCCAACAAGTCCTCAGAAGGTTTTACCTCTGGTCAGTTATGGTGACAGTAAATTCACCTGAAAAAAAGACTGATATTTGGAGGAGTATAGTTTGAGGCATAGGTAGAAAAGTCTGCTCTACCCCCCTTCCAAAATAATCAGCAAAAAAGCAGGGTTGTGGCTCATGTGGTAGACTACTAATCAAGAAAGCAAGCAGAATGTGTAAGTTCTGAGTTCAAACCTCAGTATTCAAAAAGAAAGAAAGAAATGAAGAGAAGGAAGGAAGGAAGGAAAGGGAGAAAGAGAGAAAAGAAAGGAGGGAAGGAGATAAAAGAAGAGAAAAAGGGGTTAGAGGTATAGTTCAAGTGGTAGAGTAACTAACTAGTAAGTGCAAGGCCTTGAGTTCAAATCTTAGTGCTGACCCCCCCCACCCCGCAACACACAAACAAATCATACTATACAGTCATAGTAACAAAAATAGCACAGTCTTGGCACTAAAACAGATACACATCAACCAATGGGATGCAAGTGTCAAAAATATCCCTACACAATTACAGCCATCGATACTCAGAAAATCTGTCAAAAAATATACATTGGAGAAAAGACAGATTCTTCAACAAATGGTGTTGGGAAAACTGGATTCCCACATGAAGAGGGCTGAAAGTAGTTCCTTCTTATCCTGTACAAATATCAGTTCAAAATGAATCAAAGTCGTTAAATGCAAGATGGAATACTTTGTACCTACTAAAGGAAAACATGGGGAAAACACTTCAAGACATAGGCACAAGAAACTATTTCCTGAATTAAGACTCCTCAAGAAATAGGAACAAGAATTGGCAAATTCGATTGCATCAAATTAAAAAGTTTCTGTATATTAAAGCAAACAATTACCAGATTGAATAGACAATCTATAGAAAATCTTTGCCAGTTATCCATATGACAATGATTAATTATCAGAATGTATGAAGAACTCAAATTTGAAACATTAAAGAAAAAATAATTCAATTAATAAGTGGTCAAATCAATTGAACAGACCATTCTCAAAAAAAAAGAAATGCCAAAGGCTAATCAGCATATGAAGAGGTGATCAACATCCTTAGCCATAAAGGAACTACAAATCAAAATGACATTGAGATTCCACCTCTCCAGTCACAATGGTCAACAAATGCTGGCAAAGATGTGGGAGATAAGAACCCTTATACACTGTTGAGAATGTAAATTAGTGCAGTTACTAATGAAAATCAATATGAAAATTCAGTTTATTCTGAAGTTTTGAGTCCAGATACCTGTGGTCAGTCACAGACATATACATTTTTCTCAGCTTACTTGGCAAACAATCAATCTGAGAGCTCAGAAAAACCTAAAAATAGAGCTACTGTCTGTGTGGGCATATATAAGAAAAATGGCATATTATTTAATATAATTAGCTTATATGTCCATCAACAGATGAAGGTACAGAAAATATCTTTTTTGGGTGGGGGGTCTGGTCGTGGGACCTGAACTCTGGGCCTGGGCACTGTCCCTCAGCTCTACCACTTGAGCCACAATGCCACTTATGGCTATTTTTCTTTTTTTGCTTATGTGATGCTGAGGAATCAAATCCAGGGCCTCATACATTCAAGGCAAGTGCTCTACCACTGAGCCACCTTCCCAGCCCCACAGAAAATATCTTATGTATATATTATATACATAATGTTTCTGGTGATTACTTTTAATCCTACAGCTATCCATTAGGCCCTATATCATAATGAGTCATCTCATTAGCATAAGTCATATATAATTTTTTAAAAAGAGGGCTCATTTCCTCTTAACTCAGGAATGAGACAAGAATGTCCACTCTCTCCACTTCTCCTCAATTTAGTATTAGAATGCCTAGCTACAGCAATAAGACAAGATGCAAACATAAAAGGGATCCAAACAGGGAAAGATGAAGTAAAACTCTCCTTCCTTGCAGATGACATGATCTTGTATTTAAAGAATCCCACGGACTCCACTCCCAAATTACTCAAGCTGATTCAAAACTTTGGCAAAGTAACAGGTTATAAAATTAACCCTCAAAAATCAATGGCCTTTCTGTATGCCAACAATGAGAAAAGAGTGGCTGAAATCAGGAAAGCAACTCCATTCGTAATAGCCCCACAAAAAATAAAATACCTAGGAATTAACCAAAGAAGTGAAGGACCTCTATGATGAAAACTTTAAAAACTTGAAAAAGGAAATCAAAGCAGAACTTAGAAAGTGGCAAAAACTCCCATGCTCCTGATTGGAAGGATCAACATCATGAAAATGGCAATACTTCCCAAACCTATCTACAAATTCAATGTGATACCTATCAATATTCCAACCTCATTCTTCAAGGAAATAGGAGAGGCAATCTAAAAATTCATATGGAACAATAAGAGACCCCAAATAGCAAAAACGATCCTTAACAGAAAGAACAGTGCTGGAGAAATATCAATACCAAATTTCAAACTCTACTACAAAGCCATCGTAATCAAAACAGCTTGGTACTGGCACAAGAACAGCCCTCAGGACCAATGGAATAGAATTGAAAACCCAGAAATAAGCCCACAGACCTATAGCCACCTAATCTTCGATAAGGGAGCCAAAAAAAATTGAATGGAAGAAAGACAGCCTCTTCAGCAAATGGTAATATTGGTTAATCACTTGTAGAAAACTAAAGCTAGATCCTGATATATCACCCTGTACTAGAATCAACTCCAAATGGATCAAAGACTTCGGAGTCAAAGCAGACACTCTGAAAGCATTACAGGATGGAATAGGAGAAACCCTAGGTCTCCTTGGTACAGGCAGAAAGTTTCTTAATAGAGACAAATCAAAGAAAGCTTGGACAAATGGGATTGCATGAAATTGCAGAGCTTCTGCACGGCTAAGGACATTGCTTGCAAGATCAATAGAAAGCCCAAGGATTGGGAGATGATCCTCACTAGCCATACAATGGACAAGGGTCCCATATCTAAAATATACTTGGAACTCAAAAAATTAAATCCCCCAACAACAAATCCTCAAAGAAACAACTGCCCAATAAGTAAGTGGGCTAAAGACTTAAGGAGAAACTTCTCTGAAGAGGAAAGAAGGATGGCCAATAGACACATGAAGAAATGCTCAACCTCCCTAGCCATAAAAGAAATGCAAATCCAAACAACACTGAGATACCACCTCACCCCAGTTAGAATGGCTATAATCAAGAACTCTAATAACAACAGACGCTGGAGGGGATGTGGACAGAAGGCAACTTTACTGCATGGTTGGTGGGAGTGTAAATTTGTCCAACCACTTTAGAAAGTAGTATGGAGGTTCCTCAAAAGACTCCACATAGAGCTCCCCTATGACCCAGCAATCCTATTTTTGGGCATTTACCCAAATGATCACAAACAAGACCATAATAAAGCTACCAGCACAACTATGTTTATAGCAGCATTATTTACCATACCTAAGATATGGAACCAACCCAGATGCCCCTCAGTAGATGAATGGATCAAGAAAATGTGGTATATATACACAATGGAATTCAATGCTTCCATCAGAAAGAATGACATTGCCCCATTTGTTAGGAAATTGAAAGACTTGAAAAAGTTATATTAAGTGAAGTAAGCCAGGCCTAAAGAAACGTAGGTCCCATGGTTTCTCTTATTTGCAATAACTAGTATTTGTCTGAGACAAGCAGAAACAATCAGATAAGTTGATGTTAGGCAAAATGAACCCGAAGATAAGGACTCAAATGTTTTTTTTTGTTCTTTCGGTTGTTTCTAACATATTTATAAGATGATTCTTTGTTGCTTTGAATGTCCCTCCCTCACAGTGTAACCCCTGTTTTCACTGTATTTGATGTTGTTATAATTTGTGGAGGGGAAGGGAAAAAACAAATTGCTTAAATAGGGATACAGGTGGACCCATTGTAACAAAGAGATGTACAAGACATTGTGTACAAAAATGAACTTTAAAACTTTGACTGGGGGGGGTGGAGGAGGAAGAAGGGATGGCAGGGATGGTAAGGGGAAACCAAGGAGGAGGCAAAAATGCTAGATAAGAAATTTACTCATTACCTTGTTCATGTAATTGTAACCCCTCAGTATGGTATTTTCACAATAAAAAAGAGGGCTCATTATTAATAACAAAAGATACTCCTATCACTCAGAAATTCCTTCGACATGTCCAAGGTCTTTAAAAGTTTTATGCTAAGAACGGAGTGAGGAAATGTGTTTGTATAACAGTAGACCCCTTTATCTGAAGTGTTGCTTCCCATTTACCTGTGGTCAAATGTGCTACAAAAATAATTCAATGGAAAATTCCTGAAATAAATGATTCATAGGTTTCGAATGGTCCATCCTTCTGAATAGTGAGATGAAATGCCACTAAAGACAAGGTACTCATATTCCAAAAGGCCTAGAATGAGTATGAATCAGTAATTCTATTAGACCTCCCAAGACACCTGCCTATGCAGACCTGGGCTGCTTGGGTAGGCAGAAGAGAGAGAGAGCTGTGCAAAGGTTTTGTGCTTTAGTCTGGAAAGTGATTTCTGAGCTTTTACAAAGAAGAGGATGGAGAAGGAGAAGGAAGACATGGAAGAGAAAGGACAAAAGCCCACATTGCGGAACATCATGTAAGTCAGTCCCACAGTAAAAGAATAACTAAGCAATCCATGAATGCTGAGACACTGTGTAGCTTTACAAATGATATGTGTTCACAGAGAGTTTTGAGTAATATGAGAAATATTTATGATGTTAGGGGGGAAAAGGAGGCAAATAATTTTATATATTATTCTTTCACTACTGTGGAAAAATCCATAAAGACCCCATTAGAAAAAAACTGCAGTGTTAAGAATAATTGCCCCTAAGAGAATAGAGTAGTGTTTTTTTCTCTCTCTCTTTTGACAGTATTTCATCCCTTTCCAATACTCTACAAAGAGAACATATTAAGTTAATAAGCCAGGAATGTTTAAAACTAGAGAATAAAGAAAATATGTCCAATGAATATTTCACCCAGCTCACCAAAAAAATCAACTCAAAGCTACACGTTTTAGCATTCCTTCACGTAGGCTGCAGAGATTTTTCATTACTCTGCACGAGTGGACATGGTTTCCATGTTTTTCATACATGCCTTTTTATTTTGCTGTCCTGTTGATACATTTTACTGAAGTCCCATTTACAGAAGACCCTAAACAAGACATTCATGCAGATTCTGCACCGTCTCTTGATCCATCCTCCCCAAGCCAGTCAACCACATTACATTTAATTCCCTGAAATATGAGAGAATACCAGTGCCAGCTTTGCTCAGATGATGGAAGACCTTGACAGCCACCCCATCCTCTTGTAAAAACTCTCAGTCAGCGTGAAACCTACTTAGTATAATAAACATCACAGCATGAACTATTTGTGCAGGTGAGTTGTCCTGTGCGCAGCCCACCCATAAATTAGAAAGACAGGCTAGACCAAGACGAGTGGCTCCAGTAAGAAGAGGGGGAAACTGGAGTTTAGTCCCAAACCCCCCACTGGCTGAAGGTCACAGACCTGTTGAGACTGACAATTCATTATAATTTATTAGTGAGAGCATTTTTCCTTAAACCAGCGGGAGCATTAGAACCTGACACATTACTTTTAAAAACTCAATAGAAACTGAAAAGGTTTTCAAAGGACATGAAATATATGGTAGACAAGAAAGGGAGGCAAGGTTTACTGCCTGTCAACTGAGCTTAGAGTTTCTTGTAAGCAAAGGGACTTTCCAAATGTTATTGGACTAGGGCTGGGAAGGTGGCTCAGTGGTAGAGCGCTTGCCTTGCATGCCTGAGGTCCTGGGTTCGATTCCTCAGCACCACATAAGCAAAAAGAAAAAAGCCTGAAGTGGTGCTGTGTCTCAAGAGGTAGAGCACTAGCCTTGAGCTGAAGAGCTGAGGGACAGCGCCCAGGCCCAGAGTTCAGGCACCACGACCGGACCCCCCCCAAAAAAAAAGTGTCTCACACCAAATGTTATTGGACTCTTAGTGGATGGATATGAATAGATCTTTCTAAGATCTTTCCTCTAATTCAGGGTGGGTATTCAGGATCTGTAGCCTTATTTATAAGGAAAAAATTAATAGCCAGATGTCATGGCTAATATGCGAGGGTTCTAAACCTGTTTTAACTTCCAATTTGAACTAACCCTACCACATTTGATTTTAATATTGCAGCTACCCACAAGTCTTCAATGGAGCAATTCTCAAAAGTATTTCTTAGCCCAGTGCATGGTGGCTCACACTTTAATGCTCAGGAGGCTGAGATCTGAGGATCAAGATTCCAAAGGCAGCCTCTGTGCAAATTCTGTGAAAAGCTCATCTCTGATTAACCAGCAGAAAGCTGGAAGTGGTAGAATGTTAGCACTCAGAAGAAAAATCTAAGCAACAGTATGGGTTCCGAGTTCAAGTCCCATTCATACACACACACACACACACACACACACACACATACACACACACAGAGTATATCTCAAATAATAGGTTTGTATGGCATTCTGCAGAGACATATACAGAATATACAGACTCTGGTCACATTTGTTTGGAAAACTGCTGATATCTCCTAGATTCTTAATGTGTAGTACTATGTGAAAAGCTTCCTGAAATCTACAAGAAAACTTGTTTTTGCACAAGTGTTTTTTTAACACTCTACTACAGAAACATTTGAAAAAAGCTGCCTTAGAATAAATTTGTCTGTCAGAATTATAGTGAGGAACAAAAAGTTTAAACATGAATAGTCCCTACACCAGATGTCAAGGAAAAACTGGGTGAATTGTTATTTGGTGGCAGATTTTATAGTCTCAGTAGGTTGAAACTTAATTGGGAGTTTGGGGCAGGCACTTCACCACTTGAGCACCACCTTCAACCCTTTTTTTTTTTTTGTCGGTCATGGGGCTTGAACTCTGGGCCTGGGCGCTGTCCCTCAGCTCTTCAGCTCAAGGCGAGCGCTCTACCACTTGAGCTACAGCAC
>NW_012267278.1:8186138-8230212 GCF_000151885.1 Dipodomys ordii | reverse complement strand
AGGAGGGGGGAGGGAGGGGAGAGGGGGAGGGGAGGGGGGGAAGAAGAATTATCTGGCAAAGAAGATAAGTAGAGCTGAGCCAGAACAAAGGAAAGGAAGACATAAGGTAAGAAAACCGTACAACAACATGGATGGTGGCATGGAGCTGCCCAGGTTCAAAGTCTGACCCAGCCTCATTTAACTGTGTGTCTATGGGCAAGTCATAGAATATTTGATTCATCTTGACATTAAAGGAAATAATTATAAGATTAAAGTCCATGCAAACAGAATAGAGCTTGGCACAGGGTAAATATCCAATATATTATTCATAGTAAATATTCAGCACATTCATGATATAGAATATCTGCTTTCTCTGTGCACCCTGTATTCTGCAAAAGCGGGTATAGATGCTGCTATGTTCCTGTAAAGGACCAAAAGGATGATGGTTTTCTAGCTGCAGAGGTAAATTCAAAAGAAGGGGGAAAAATAAATGACATTGAAAGTAAGTTGTTGAACTGAGGGTAGGATGAATCTGTTCTGTTTCCAGCTTTAATTTGAATTATTTACCTATAATACCTCAAAGCAATGCCAGGGCAGCCCAGCTGCCATCTAACAGTGGGAAGAGAATTTCTCCACTAGGTAACAGTTTAATGGTGTGTTCTGCTCTAAAATTGTATGACTAATGAAAACCTATTTAATTGATTTGTTGATCTAGCTGTAGTAACAACACAAAGCACTTGTGCACACATACACGTGCACATGCACCCACATGCATACACATGCGCGCACACACACACACACACACACACAACACATCTGGCCTCATACAAGATAGTCATTTGTTTTTCACACATCAGCTCAGGTGGAAGCATCCAGAGCTTGCTTCTTCTTGCCTATAGCTCTGACATCGCACTCATCTTGCACCTTATGCCTTAATAGTGTCCACAGAGCTCCTGCACAACTTCAAAGTAGCAGTTGCAACCTAACCTTTCAGGAATGCAAGTTCTCGTGCTCACTTTGGCAGCACAGATACTAAAACTGGAATCATGCAGGGAAGGTTTGCTCTCCCCCTGAATAATGACCATTTGTAAGACTTTTTAATAAGTTCTGTTTTCTATGATATACAGGGTAGCTATAATGAAATGTAGTGTACATGTTTTATGAAGCTAGTGAAGACAATTTTGAGTGTCTTCATCACAAATAAATAATAAGTATTTGAGAAGTCCAGACTATAACCAAACATACAGATGTGTATAGACTTGCATTGAAATTGCTACCCAGTTTTGAGGATTCAGAAGTAGAGATGGGATGTCTAAAATTATTGTTTAAAAGAAAAATATATTTCAGAAGAGGATGGATAGTCAAATCCCAAAAATGTAGTATTTAGGGTCAGGATTGGAATTCCAGGCTTTAGAGTCATTCTGAAATCAATGGAATTGTCTCAGCTACTTAGACTCTATCAATATCATTGTGGGGATGCCTACCACCCATGATCTGAGTTTGGAGATGCACCAGCCTTCACTGTAATGGACAAAACCATATAGGCAGCTGTAACCAGCTGCATAGTCAACATAAAATAAGATATGTCACAGCTGGGAAGACTGAGAAGCCAAAATAATGCATTTGATTTTCATTGAAAGAGGTACCACTCCATCAAGAGGGATTATGCAACAGGGGTCCGTATCATGCCCAGAGCCAAGGCAGAGCCTAATATGGAAGTCCTCTGGGTCTACAAACTATTGCATAGGTTTCTCAGGTTCTTCTTGGAACACCCAGAGTGTCATATAAATGAAATTCTGCAGTAATCTGTATTGACTGTCCTTGAAATCCCAGCTTGGAGTATTACACACGTTTTGGCAAAGGATACAAAGGGAAGCAGGTGTGTTCTCAGTTCAAAGCAAGCCAGTGGCCCAGATGGTTATTAACCAGGATTAAATTAAACCACATTACCTCTTTTTATTCTGATACACTTGAATATTTACTATCCTTTATTATTTCAGCCAGACTACATTGCTATTTCAAGCCCACAATTTTAAGTGCCTGAGAAAATAATGCAAGCATGCTTTCGAATTGCTTTAATATCTACTGTTGCTTAAATCCATTTGTGAGAACAAAGTCATGAACTTCCTAGGGAATTGTCCTGGATCCTCAGAGGGGCAGGTTCTGGTCCAATGCAAATTTGCCACTTAAGTTTACACAGGTATAAAAAGGAAGAACAAAACTGCAACATGATTGGACAACTTCATTTCAATTTTATCCAACTATTAGTCAATGCACCTTGGATTCTCTTAGTCCCCTAAAACAAATAACAGAAAAATATACTGAAAAAAATTAAAGCTATTTTCCATAGTTGCCAATTGTGCCTTCACCCTCTTAAATTTTGCCTTAATCCAGCTCCAAACTCATTCAGATTATTGGCAGGATCCATTTCCATACAACTGAAAGCCTTCTCAAGCTTTTAGTAACTGTTGGCTAAAGCCTGCTTTCAAGTCATGGAAGTTACTCTGTCTCCTGCTACACAACTCTATCACTCAACATGGTATCTTATGTCTCCAAGACCAGCAAGAGAATCAGGTCTCATTCTAATATTATACATGGAGTCTTACATGACTGAACATACTCATAAGAGTGACAGACAATTGCTATTGATTAGAAGTGCACTCTGCCTTCAGTGGGAGGGAGTTATACAAGGACAACCCACATTGAAGGTTATCCTAGCGGGCATTTGCTACAGCTTTCAAATTTCATATACAAATCATCTGGCATAGAAATATTTTTCATGGTTGCCAATGACAGATCATTATAATGACTTGAATCTTTGATCATAAAATTCCCAAGTTCTTGACAGAATTTCTAGCTAATTGTATTTCTTTTCATCTCCAGAAAAAAGAAAGCATTTAGGAAAGATGATAAAGTCTAAAGCCAGTTTGGAGACTAGATGAAGAGCAGAGATCTAGGCTGGCAGGGAAAATCATGTCAATCCTAGACAAAGGAGAAAGGGTTACAACCTGCTGTATTCACAATGTAATTTACTACTAATAAGGCTATTTTTTCGGATTATTCTTAAACTCTGTTTCAACATTTTCTGGGTTATGGTTCATCTATGAAGTTTTTCCCATAACTATTTTCTCTGAAGTCAAGCCACAGTAAAAGCCAATTATCACTTCTTTCCTCACAAAGTTTATCCCAAATAAAGAAGTTCTTTGACCTCTATGAAACAAAGAGAAGTTACACAGTGGACTAAGAACTCAAGAAAGAGAAAATCCCTTAAAAATCCTATCACATCAGCAGACTACCACCCCAGGCCTCTTTTATTTACTTTTTCTCTTTCTAATGCCAAAAAAGCTTTTACAAATTTCTCACTAATTTCATCCTATTATTTAGATTCTATTTTGACATAGTCTTTTCCCATTATGCTGCCCATTCTTTCTTTTCAATTGTGGGCACTGGACAGGGGTGGGAAGCAAAGACATTAGGTATAAATAAAAGTAAGACAGGAAGACTACTTCATCACACATTTTGGTCCAGCCTCCAGCTATTTTAAACTTGTTGAAATCTAAAGTGTATTTTTCTCCCAAATACTCTGAATTTGGAATCAAGATCTATTTTCATGAAAATGAATTCCATATGTTTCCATTTGCTTATACTTAACTTATTAAGGACACTGGAAAGATTATTTGGGGTCAAGTCCTGTTTAAATCTGTTAACCTTTTAGGCTATCGATTAGCAGAACATTTGAAACAATTCTGGACTCACTGACCCTGAATGATACCACAGGATCTACTCTGAACAATTTTTTTGTCCTTTGTAAAACTACATATATTGATTTGCAAGGCAGAAAAATTATCAGGGCAAACAGTATTTAAAAAAACTTACTATTAGCTTCAATTTAATATTAGTTAATATTATAAGTGATTTAAATATTGTAACAAAATAGTATAGAAACAGAAAAGGGTTGTATATGAGGCTTCGCTGTACTCAGTGCAAGAATCTCAAAGTTCCAGTAGGGGTCTCATTCTTTTTTTTTAAATAAGTTTTTTATTGTGAGAATACTGTACACAGGGGTTACAGCTATATGAGCAAGGTAATGAGTACATTTCTTATCAAGCATTGTTGTCTCCTCCTTTGTTTTTCCCCTACCATCCCTTCCCTCCCACCTCCACAACTACATTCTCCCCACCCCTCACCTAAATTGTAAAGTTTGTTTTTCCACATATCAAAAGACCCCGAATAGCAAAAACAATCCTTCACAGAAAGAACAGTGCTGGAGGAATATCGATACTAATTTTCAAACTCCTACTGCAAAGCCATAGTAATCAAAACAGCTTGGTTCTGGCACAAGAAGAGACCTCAGGACCAATGGAATAGAATTGAAAACCCAGAAATGAACCCACAGACCTATAGCCAACTTATCTTCGATAAGGAAGCTAAAAAATACAATGGAAGAAAGACAGCCTCTTCAGTAAATGGGGTCTCATTCTTATCCAGAGTCATTGAGGAACATGCTTTTTCTGTACTTGCTCTTTGTTGTCCTCAAGGTCCTAAGAGAAATCTGGTAATTATCAGGATTCTGGTTGCACTAGAGACTTCAATTCCCCCAAAATATGCATGAGCCAGGTGCTTGTAGTTCATACCTGTAATCCTAGCTACTCAGGTGGCTGAGATCTGAGGATCTCAGTTTGAAACTATCTCAGGCCAAAAATAAAAATCTAACTCTGAATAACTACCCTCCCCCCAAAAAAGCCAAAACTGGAAGTGTGACTCAAGTGGTAGAGTGTTAGTCTTGAACACAAAAGCTTAGGGGCAGAGTCTAGGCACTGTGTTCAAGCCCCAGGACCAGCACAAACAAAAGTACATGAGTTAGAGAGAGTCACCCAACAGTGAGGGTAACTTTGATCTTCACCTCCATGAATACCACTTGTTTGTCTCCTTTTTACATGAGTGTGTTGGACAAGAAGACCGCAGGAGGGACTCTGAAAAGAGGAAACAGATAACCATCTACTATTTCTGTCCAAATTTTGTTGGACAATTCACTTCTTGGGTTCAAGACAGATTCACCACCCTGTGCAGTGTGAGGCAGAGCAGCACAACCTGAATACCAGTAATGTAAATCTCCCAATCCCCAAAATTCTGACAGCAAATGAGGGAGAATAATTCACCATAAAAGAATAAGCTCTGAAGCTGGGAAGGTGGCTCAGTGGTAGAGCGCTTGCTTTGCATGCCTGAGGCCCTGGAGTTCGAATCCTCAGTACCACATAAGCAGAAAAAGCCAGAAGTGGCTCTGTGACTCAAGTGGTAGAGCGCTCACCTTGAGCTGAAGAGCTGAGGGACAGCGCCCAGGCCCAGAGTTCAAGCCCCACAACCGACAAAAAAAAAAAAGGAATAAGCTCTGCCTTTGGTAGTTAGAACTTTATAGCTTTACTATTTTTCAAGCCAAAATGTGCTTCAGTGCAAAAATTAACTCCCTCTTAAAGACAACTCTCCTTAATTTCCTACTCATCTTTTTTTTTTAATTTTTGTGCTGGCCCAGGGGCTTGAACTCAGAACCTCACACTCTCATTTGATTATTTATGTGCAAGGGTGGCACTCTACAACTTGAGCCCATACCACTACTTTCAGACTTGGGTGGTTAACTAGAAAAAAGAAACTCACAGACTGCAATGCTTCAAACCATGATCTTCAGTGCTTAACCTCCTGAGTAGCTAGGATTACAGGTATGAACCACTGGCACCCAGCATAATTCCCTGTTTTCAGATATTTATCATAGATTTGACAAAGATAAACCATGTGAAAACAAATGTACCTGCAATAGTTTTAAGTTGAATTCTGGAAACTGAGAATGATCATTTCTTTGGTTTATTTCTTTATAGTCCACTTGACAATAAAGGGTATTTGTGTTTACAAAACCACAAGATAAAATCTTTAATAAATTCAGCAAACTTGACTTCACATTTCTTCAAGTGTAGTAACTGAAAAAAATTATTAATTATGGTATGTTGATATAATTTTTAAATTAAAATATAAGATATTCTACTACTGAACTGTATTAACAAAAAAACATGATAATGACACAAAAACAGACACATAAACCAATGGAATATAAATCTCTGAGTCGGGTACTGGTGGCTCACAATGTAATCACAGATTCTCAGGAGACTGAAAACTAGAGCATTGAAGTTCAAAGCCAAAGTAACCAGAAAAAAAGCTATGCTGGAGGTCTGGTTCAAATAGTAGAGTACCAGTTGCGAAATCAAGCCAAACAAAAATGAGGACCTGAGATCAATCCCTGGTACCAGAAAAGGAAAACAAAGGTCTAGAAATAATTTCACACAGCTACAACCATCTGATTTTTGACAAAGAAACCAAAAACATACACTGAAAAGAAAGTCTCTTCAACAAATAGTATGAGAACTAGATTTCTATGTAGAAAAGACTTTTAACTAATCCCTTATTTCTCATTTTATAAAAAATAATAATAATTCAAAGCAGGATAAATTCTCCAACAAAGTTCGGTGGAAACAGTAGATCGTTTGTTATTTCCTCTCACCTGAAATTTTGAAACTCATACAGGAAAACATGGTAAACACTTGAAGATATTCACCATTTTTCTGAATATGACTCCAATACCTCAAAAAATAAGAGTGAGAACTCACAAATTAGATTGTATCAAATTAAAAAGCATATCAAAGAAAACTGTCTGGATGCTGGTGGCTCATGCCTTTAATCCTAGCTACTCAGGAGGCTGAGGATCATGGTTCAAAGCCAGCCCAGGCAGGAAAGTCTGTGAGACTCTTATCTCCAAAAAACTACCAGAAAACTGGAAGTGGTGCTGTGGCTCAAGTTGTAGAGCACTTGCCTTGAGCTGAAGAGTTCAGGGACAGCACTCAGGTCCCATAATCCACAAATAAAAAGGGGAAAAAGAAAGAAAGAAAGAGAGAAAGAAGGAAATAAAGAAAAAGAAAGAAAGAAAGAGAAAGAGAGAAAAGAAGGAAGGAAGGAAGGAAGGAAGGAAGGAAGGAAGGAAAGGACAAACAACTGGCTGAATTGAAGAGATGATCTACAGAGAATCTATGCCAGCTATCCATATGACAATGATTAATAAGCAGAACATATATATGCTTAATGTATCTCAAAAAAATAAACATCAAAAGAACAAATAATCCAGTTAAAATGGGGAAATGAATTGAGCAGGCAATTCTCAAAAGAAACACAAATGGCTAGTAAATCCATGGGAAAAAGTTCTACATTCTTAGCCATAAAGTAGATTTAAGTCAAAATGGCTCTGAGATTCTATTTCATCCTAGTTAGAATGGCCATCATCAAGAACACAACAACAAATGCTGGTGAGGAGGTAAAGTAAAAAGAAACTTTATATACTGCTGGTGGAAATGTAAATTGGTGCAGTCACTATGGAAATCTGTAGGAGGGTCTCAAAAAGCTAAAAACAAAAATATCATATGTGTGCTCCTACTATTACCCCTTCTAGGCATATAGACGAAGCAATTGAAATAAATATAAATCCAAGTTTAAAGCAGCACTATACACATTAGCCAAACTATGAAATAAACCTACTCAACAACTTTTGACTGGATTTAAAAGAGTATTTTTCACACACACACACACACACACACACACACACACAGAGTTTTCCTTATTATATTGTACTAGAATAAGGTACAATGAACGTGATTAGCTATGCTAGTAACTCAAATCAGAGTCACCATAGGACAAGGTTTCTTGACAAAGTTGCTGAGAGGCTCATATGGTTAGTCTGAATTTTTGCACCTTCTAAATAGAGCTTATGAGAAACCAGGAGAAAACCAGAATAAGAAGCAATGGAGAGAGACCAATCCACCTGAGAGACTAAGTGCAGATTTATCAAACTCCAGTCAAGTGGATCAGTCAATTCTAATTTTTATTCTATTTTTTTACTAAGCACTTTTGAACTACCACTTGCAAACAAAATTTTTTCTTTTTTCATTTTTTTACATGTTTAAAATTATCCTTAATTGTATGGAGGAGTTGCCATTTAACAAAGCAGTTTATGAAAACAATACATCTTGATAAATACCACTCTTTTCAACATTCTCCTCCGTCTCTCCCTTATCCACCGCTTTCCTCACTCTTCTTTTTTTTTTGGTCCGGTTGTGGGGCCTGAACTCTGGGCCTGGGCGCTGTCCCTCAGCTCTTCAGCTCAAGGCTAGCGCTCTACCACTTGAGCCACAGCGCCACTTCTGGCTTTTTTTTTCTTTTTGCTTATGTGGTGCTGAGGAATAGAACCCAGGGCCTCAGGCATGCAAGGCAAGCGCTCTACCACTGAGCCACCTTCCCAGCCCTTTCCTCACTCTTCTTATTTTTGTACGATATACATTGAATTCTTGACTGTGTTTGTTTCCTCTTCATTAATTAATCTACTCTTTTTCCCCTTGATCTCACTGCATCAGTTTCAAGTACCCATTTCCTGGTGTTTATTTTGTTGAATTTTGCCTTTCTGAGGAATTAAGGCAATTGTCCTTTTGCGATTACTGATAGAACCTATTAAACATAAGTAAATGGTATTGTGCTTATCGTTATTGACAAATTCTTTCACTAAAATGATGCCAATGGAAGTGGTGCTGTGGCTCAAAATGGTAGAGCACTAGCTTTGAGCAAAAGAGCTCAGGGACAGCTCCCAGACCCCTGAGTTCGAGTCCCATGACTGACAAAGAAGCTATGCAAGCATAGCATTTACTTATGTTTAATATATTCTATCAATAACCACTAAAGAATTGCCTTATCCATTGCCACTCTCTTCCATTTTTAGTTTGTTTTTATTTTTACTTAAGTGTAGACCTCCACTGAATAATTTAAAATGTTTGGCTTTGCCCATTCACATTTATCTTTATTTGAAACTGGAATCAGAGTCTACCTTCTCTGGGTAGTTCAACCTTTCATTTTCTCCATCCTCAAGGCATTGTTTATCCTCTGCCTTCTCATAACACTGGCCTAAGTCTCACAATCAGCTCCTTGCTGACAACAATGGCTTCATCTTCAATTTTCTTTCCTCACTTAGTAGCATATGCTTTGCACCCAAAACTTCCATGTAAATGCTTATGAATTAACTCAGAATCTTCAGAAGAATTCAAGAAAAAGAAAGGAATTCAGATCCCTGTTGTTTTGTTTGCTTGGCTTTTGAAGAGCCACCGTTTATAGACAACATTTCAAATTGGTCATTTGAATGAATACTAAATTATTCAACTTTTTGTGCTTATTGTTTAAGATGTTATTTATTATTCCAACCATCTTTTTAAGTGTCACATAAATCATCTTATGTATATTCTTCTACTAGGAAAACCCATGTTTTCTGGTTGCATGTGCAAGTCTAAGTGTCTCCTACAAACATTCCCTCTGTGCCCAGAAACTATTTCTTCCTTTATTAAACTGCTTGTGTTTGGTTGTTCAGATGATTTCATTTAGGCTATTGCAATAGGGAGCACCTTCATTAAGGAAGAACATCTGAAAGAAAAGAGAGGAAACCTGGGGATTTATACAAACCAGTAAATAAAGTAGGTTTGAGGAGAGATAGACAAGAAATCTACAGGGTACTTGAACAGAAGGAGCTTCCTATCTTGGAATATATAAAGGTAGTGTGGACTTTTCAGGCATTTCCCAGAATATTAGGCATGACTAATGATTGAAGCAATTTCTCTTTTATTGTCTTAATTAACATATTAATTAGAGGTTTCATTTTGATATTTCCATATATTACATATATAAAATCTATTTTGGTCAAATTTGTGCCCTCCATTAATCTTTGCTGTCCCCTTCCTTTTTAGTGAGCTTCATTATTTTAGTCTATATTCATATATATATATATATATGAGATATGTAGCTCATATATATATATGAAATGTATATATGTATATGTATATATATGTGTATATGAAATGTATATATGTAGATAAACTGTATGTGAGAGATCTACATGTATACCTATATACATAGATATCTATATATATATACATATATATACACATATATGTATATATGTTTTATACATATGTATATACATATATACATATCTAGATATATGTATATATCTGTATACCTATATCTATATAAATATCTATATATACAGATATCTATATATTATCAGTACTTAACAAATTTCAGTCTCTGTAGGCAGACTTCAATACTAAGTAAGTTGCTTTTCTCCCAAGACCCTGCTTCTCACCTGTGTAATGGAGAGTAGAATGATACCTTCCTGAGACAATTTGCAGGTTTTCCATGGCTATTATCACAAGTATAGAACCCTGTGCTCTGATTTACAAAGCAATTTGGTGCAGCTTCTGTATGTATTCCTGTCCTCAAAAACTTTACCTTTTACCTTGACTAACCTTATACTCTCCTAGCACTAAGGACAAGTAGAATCAGCTCCTCCTACCACACGGACTCACAGGATATATAGTTTGCTAGTTAAATTTCCCCTTCACAAGAAAGCCCAGAGATAGTCACCGTAATGAGAAGAGCCCCCACAAAGTTATGTGATACATTCCTTGGCCACTAAGCAGGACAGTACCTCAAAGCAGCTTAGAACCACCAAGACAGACTGGGACTCATAACACTGTGTGGTTTTGCCTGCATAGAGTTTTACTAACATGTTCTTGAGCCTCAATTTTCTCCTCCAACCTCATCCAGTTCCTCTTCTTCATGCATGCATCTCAGCCTTGAGTGATCAGTCTGGGACTAAGTCCTTTTTACCATGAAACACTTGCCCATCCAGCTATTTCATCTGTCTGCATTCCAAATGCTAAGAACACTGAACTGTTCCCTGGTTATTGAACAGTGAAAACTGTTTCTGTGCATGTCCTGTTTTGCAGCCATCTAATCTTATCACCTAGGTATTCACAATTCCCTCCTCACAAACCTAGAACTAGTGCACTGTACCAGCCACTCATAATATTTCAAGTTTTAAAGAAAAAGGGCCAAGTCAAAAAACTAAGTAAAAGCAGAGGGTAAATTTAGTAATAATAATAATAATAAAGAAATTCTAACTTGTTAGATTTTATTTCCCCTCCCAATACATTTTCTCTAAGCACAGTACTTGATAATGACTACATCTTTGATAGATTTGTTGTGGCAATCTTTCTATGTGTATAGATTGTTGTAGGTGAAGTTAATAAACAAAAGATCTGTCAAGTTAGATGTCCTCACATATAACGTACTTTCGCCTAGAATACCCTAACTATAGGGATGATAAATTAACGTATAATCTGTGGCTTAAGATGGTGTCCAAAGAGAAAAATTCCTATAGTGCTAAGTTAGAAACCATCTGTGAAGACAAAGGCCTGGTTATTTGAGAAAGATATGTGGGAGTCTCCACAGAACTAAGCTATGAGGGAGGAAATCAGAGAAACACGTGGTTTCTTGCAAAGAAGCATAAGGCACTATTACCCAGACCGTTTGGCAAAATTGTGCCAATTTTGTGAAAGTTGCATAGGGGTCAATATGTAAGTTTTTGTTTATCATTGTAATTATATTTAGAGTTGCTTGGGGTTTATTTTAAGAAAGATACTCTTGGCTAGAAACCAATTCAGGGTGAATAAGAATAGTTCTTCATCTAACTAGAGAGTCCAGATTCTAGCCAAACAACTGGATGAGAAATGGGTCTGTTGACAGAAAATGGACTAATACTGCATTGTCCAGAAGTTCCAGCTGTGGGGTACTGTAACTGTTTATACATTGTTCCACTTTCTAGTAATAAGAATGGTCTGTAGTCAAACAAATTAGCACTGGAAAGACATGAGAGAGACAATGTGAGAGACACAACTAAGAGAAGAAAGATGCATAACAACATAAAGTACTAGGAATAATAGAACTTAAAATTCCACTTGTTTCTATACTATCTGCCTGGAATAATCAACTGCCTTTAGGATTGCAGGGCTCACCATTCTTGTGTTGATTTTTAATTAAAATGACATCCTTGGGGTGCTCAGTTTGCCTACTTCCTGGAAAATTCAAATTTGAATACCAAGGCCCTGGATGGCTTTAATACCTTCATTGTTCTTGCATGCTAGAAAGGGACTTTGCACTGTATGGGGATTACCAAATGGAGGAGGCATATTAGATGTCCTGTGTGAGTTACGTTGTCTTCTAGAGCTTCTCCCTTTGCAAGTGTCACCCGCAGCTTCTGGGTGGGAGGCATCTACAGGCAAAGATATGTGTCACAAAGATCCCAACTGAGCAACAGATCCCAGCTGATCCCCAAACATCACATTACTGAGTCAAGTGTGACATGAATTGTTATTCGCGGTCCCCTCCTCCTTGCCATCTGCTCCAACTCATCCCTGACCACTTCTCAGACTGAACATATGTGATAACCACCACATCTTTAACACCTTTGTATTCATTTCAAGCACTCCTTAGTCCAAAGCCTTCTCTCTGCCAAAATAAAGACGGCTTCCAACTTCTTTAGGCAAAGATCACATGCTGTAGTAAAGAACTTTCAGGGCCTGCATACCATCTGCTCGCTGGCAGAAAAAGACTCTTCCAATGTGTGACATAATTTGGGTGGAGTCCCACTGTTATTCTGGACATACTCAGTGGCAGTTGTCACTGATGTGTTCTTCCCAGTTCTGTTCACATTTTGGTCCATTCCATTCATCTCCAACTTTATATCCACTATATAGACTTGTACCTAATAATTCCTGTAACTTATATACATCTGAAATCTTAAAACATGCTCATTCCACATTCAAACCATAACAATCTAGTCTTTGAATTTCTAGTTCTCTCTTACGCTTGCTTTGGCTACACTGAAATGTGTGCATTCAGCATTTTCACCTGCTCTCTCTCCTCTTGAACCTGTTATCTTCTTGATTCTAAAATCTTTCTTTCCAAAGTTTTGCATGGATTTTCCATTTAACAATAGAGACTTCTTCCTTCTCCTCTTCCTCCTCCTCTTCTTTCTGCTCCTCCTCTACTTCTGCCACCTCCTCCTTCTACCTCCTCCACCTCTTCCTCCTCCTCCTTCTTCTTCTTCTCTTAACTTTTCTTGGGTTATTGACACTGCAAATTTTTTGTATATATTTTTATTGTAAATATACTGTACAGATGGGTTACAGTCACATGAATAAGGTAATGAGTACATTTCCTATCGAGCATTGTTACCTCCTTTTTTTTTCGTATCAGCCCTTCCCTCCCCACCTCCCTGACTCCTCCCTCTCCCCCCACCTGAAGTTGTAAAGCTCATTTTCAATATCGTGTCTTGTACATCTCATTGTTACAATGCATCAACCTGTATCCTTATTTCACCATTTTGTTATTTCACTTCCCCTCCCCAAATTAGAAATATATATATATACTAGATGCAGGGCACTGGAATCAAATACAGTGAAAACAGGGGTTATACCATGGAGGAAGATCATACAAAAGAAACAAAAAAAATCACATAGTACATTATAAATACATTAAAACCAACAGCAAGAAAGATAAAACCACTTGTGTCCCTATCTTGGGATTCATTTCGCTTAGCATCATCTTACATGGTCATATGTACTTTCTTTTGGGGGGGAGGGGTCCGGTCGTGGGGCCTGAACTCTGGGCCTGGGCACTATCCCTCAGCTCTTCAGCTCAAGGCTAGCGCTCTACCAGCTGAGCCACAGCGCCACTTCCGGCTTTTTTTCTTTTTGCTTATGTGGTGCTGAAGAATCAAACCCAGGGCCTCAGGCATGCAAGGCAAGCGCTCTACCACTGAGCCACTTTCCCAGCCCCATATGTACTTTTTTAAATTCCTTCTTTCTTTTTTTTGGTGGGGGGGGTCCGGTCGTGGGGCCTGAACTCTGGGCCTGGGCGCTGTCCCTCAGCTCTTCAGCTCAAGGCTAGTGATCTACCACTTGAGCCACAGCGCCACTTCCTGCTTTTTTCTTTTTGCTTATGTGGTGCTGAGGAATCGAACCCAGGGTCTCAGGCATGCAAGGCAAGCGCTCTACCAGTGAGCCACCTTTCCAGCCCCTAAAATTCCTTCTTTCTTGTGAATGATGCTTTGATTTTCTCCAACAAATATGGCTACCCTTTTGACTTGTCTTAGTAAAATATATTTAGTTAGATTACTTCCTCCAGCAGATTCTACATTTTCTTCAGGAAGCTTGTTCACTCAACCTCTAGGAAGTTTTATTATGAATATTCCTAATCCCTAGCTCTAACATTATGTCAGTTCTGAATTTTTTCCTTACATCTCATACTAACTACTGAACATCCCTACTTGAGCAGGTTTCTTAAACCAATATATCAAGGATTGATTATTAGCTCTTCTGCTGATGCTGTTATTACAAAAGATTGCCTGGCTGACCAAAGCAGCAGGATTTAAGGTGACAAGCTCTTGAAGAAAAGGGAAGCACATGGTAGTGAGTCCTATGTTCACATCAACTTTCTCCCACAAGCATTTGCCAAGTCCCAGGATAATGTAAAAATTAGTAAAGCAAAACACAACTAAAATCCATACCATAAATATAAATAGCAGTCTGCGGTTGGAATTCAGTGCTATGAAGACAGCCAGCAGGACTTGAAGTGTCAAGATTCCAGACAAAGAAACCGTGGAGAAGCATGACCAATGGTCTGTCTAAAATGTAAAATGTGCAAGATAAATCTCTAAGAAGCCAAACAGAATGTATGTAATAACAAGCTAAAAAGCTAGGAGGAGATTTGTGATACTCTTAAAGTGTTATGAAGACAAAAGTTAGACTTTAGGTTTCTCCAAAGAAGGACCCAAGTCTAAAGCCATGTCATAGAAATGAAAGCAAACTGGAAGTCTTTCAGCATCAACCAAATTAAAAGGGAGTTTTTCTTCCTGTGTGACAAGAAATTTAAATTCTCTATGAAGGAAGATGAAACCATCCAAAACCTTTGCAATGTATGATGCATGATGCACATATTCAATAAAAAACAATAGCAGCTAAAAAAAACTACAACCAATAGGAAAAAGAAAAGAAAAACAGTGCATAGAGGGTTGATGGCATGGCTCAAGTAGTAAAGCACTTGCCTAGCATACATAAATATGTATATCTGTGCATATGTGTGTGTGTTTGTGGACAGAGAGAGAAAGTTTCAGTAAATACTGGGATCCACAAGAAAATAATCAAGTGGAATTTGGAATAGCTGGAAAATACAATAGAAAAAAAAGGCTGCTTTATATAGAAGAATAGACAAATGAAAAGAACAAATACATTAGTTAGTATAGATGGATAGATATAGATACAAATTTTGATACTCCAAAAAGAAAGGATAAAAAAATAAAGGGGAAAAAAGATACTAATGATTTATATAACACACATACAACTGAAGTTCCAAAAGGAAAAGAATAGAGTAAAAGCAATATTGTAGCTACAAATAAGAATAGGTAAATAAGAATTTACATACAGATTTAAATACTCCATAGCCCACATATCAACCACATCTGGGCAACCAAAGACAAGGAGATAGATTTCTTTACAGATTTCTTTAAAAGATCCAAGAATAAAAGACACTGCTATCATGGAGGCCACAGTAAGACTGAAATCTGATTTCTTAGCAGAAACATTTTTAATTCATGAAGAAAAGACTACCAACATGGAATTATACCACTAGAAATAATATTTTAACAATAAGACAAAATATGAATGCTTTCGAACAAAAAAAACTTCTGAAATAATTCATAGTCTGAAGTTTTAACTAAAAGAAATAAGTTTTTTGGAAGGATAAAAATAACCCCCGCTGAAGTAAGATGATGCAAAGCTTGAGAAGCACGGAGAGTACTTGCTGTTCCCCTACAGCTTGACTTGAAAACAGTGACAATAATGATGAGAGCCTAATAGAAGGCTGGCTGTCATAAGACACATACGAACTATGGGGCAGAGTAACCATTCCATACATAGTGTGTATTTCATACACACTAACAAATGGTAATTTGCTAGCAATTGGTTATCTAAATACATGCAAAAAGAGAGAAAGCTAACAGAAAAAAAGAGGCAAGTAAGAAGTGATTATAAAATGCAAATGAGCCAAAACATGCCAGAAGTTACAGTAAATACAAAGACTATGCCATCAACAAGCCATATTACTACTAGCAGATTGGGAGAGTAATAAGATAATTACAAGAACATTCATATAAAAATTCAATAATGGACCTTAAAAATAAATAAATACATAAATAAATAATGGGAAAATTGCTCAGTGAAGCCTTTCTCAAGTACTTGATAAAGAAAAGAAAAAGAAGAGATATAGAAAGATAAAGAAGGAAGAGAAAGGGAAGGAAGGAGAGAGGGAAAGAGATAAGGAAGAAAGAAAAGAAGAAAGGCAGGCAGGAAGGTAGGAAGAAAGAAGGTAGGAAGGAAGAAAGGAAGGAGAAACAAAAATAATTGTGAGAGACCTCAACCCACTCATTTGGTCAGCTAACATTAAACATTTGAAAATTCAGCTATTGGTGAGGGTAAAAATGTCTAGTCACCACAATCAGTGTTGCTAATTTAAATCTGTGCAGCCATTTAGAAAAACTGTTGGATGGATCGTCTAATCCATCCAAGTCTGAACATACTTGTAAATCATGATATAGTAATTCTGTAAGAGACATTCCTGTGTGTGTGTTAAAAAAATTACCATGTACAAGAATATTCATGAACACAAATTAGCACAAAACAAACACAACTCAAGGATCAATCAATAGTAGATAAGTTAAATAAATTATGATATATTCACAGAGGGTAAACATTTATAGCAGTAAAAAAAAAGAATCAATTACTGCCATATATAATAACATTTGAGTAAAAGAAGTCCATATCCACCAAAATACTATAATACTTTACAAAAAATAAACCCTAAAAACTCCAAAACTATTGTGTTGTAACAAAAATCAGAATAGGTAGGTGTTACCTCTGGGAAATCTATGAGTAGGCATTTAGTCACTAGCACTCTATCACTTGAGCCACAGCCTCACTACCGGGTTGTTTTTTTGTTTGCTTGTTTTGTTTTTGTTTTGGTGATTTGGAGATAAGTCTCACAAACTTTGCTCCTGAAACTGGCTTCAAACCGATTTCAAACCATGAGCCTCAGAGCTCAGTCTTCTGAGTAGCTAGGGTGTTTTTTTTTTTTTTTAGAATTTTATAATTTGTATATCATCTCATTAAATTGTGATGTTCTATAAATTTAACTTAAAATAGGAATTAAACATCAAATTAGTTTGAATCCATGGTTGTAGAAGTTAAGGCATGGGCTGTACGGTCAGATTGCCTGGATTCCAAATCTCAGCACCACCATGCTACTGCTGTTTGTCAGTTGAAAAGTTAACTTCTTAACCTTTCTGGCTTTTTCCTCATCTAGTTTCTGTGTCATAGAGTTACTATAAGGATTAAATGGGGATACACACACACACACACACACCACGATGCCATGCATAGTGCCTAAAGCTTTTCAAGTATTATCTGATGGTAGTAATTTAAAATTCATTTTTAGAAAATAATTCTATCTATAAAATAGAAATAGTCCCAGTCAATTGCTTGACAGAAAATTGTAACTCTAAGACAAGAAAAAGAAAATCACTTTGATGGTGCGTTGCTACCTGAATCAAGTAAATGTTGTTCATTGTTGTCACAGTATCAGAAAGATATTTGTGTGAAGAATGTCTATAGTAACTGTAACAGTAATTGGATCAGGCTAACTCCAGATGTCTCAAAAAAAAAAGCAAACCATGAACTTTTGTTTTTAAAAAATCGAAGCTCATTAACAACACAGGTGTTTTGCTATCATATTTTCAAACATTTAAGTCAGTATGTTACTTCCTTTATAATTATATAACATTAAAATCTTACAAAATATAACCTATTTTATTTAAAATTCAGATAATGCTGAACATGCAACCCCAAGATTATAACTTTTTAAAAATAATTAAAACTTTTTTACCTTAAAATATTTTTATATAACTTGTTTAAAATGACTTACAAAATAAATAGCTTTCTAAACCCTGCACTGGGTATAGCTTTCTCCCATATGAGCTTGCTGATAATTGTGTTTCTATATCCAATACAATATTTTAAAAAATACTCTTCTGGACATTTTCTTTTTTCAGTATTTTTTAATTATGAAAATACTGTACGGAGGGGTTACAATTACATGAGCAAAGTAATGAGTACATTTCTTATCAAGCATTGTTGCCTCCTCCTTTGTTTCCCCTTCTGGACATTTTCAATAATCAAAGAAACACACTTCTTTTGAGATTAAGAATAAACAGTAATTTAAAAAAATCTTAGTGGCTGAGTGTTGGTGGTTCACATCTCTAAACTTAGCTACTCAGGAGGCTGAGATTGAGGATCACAGTTTGAAGCCAGCTATACAGGAAAGTCTACAATTAACCACCAAAAGGTCGAATGTGGAGATATGGCTGATGTGGTAGGACACTATCCTTGGGTATAAATAAATGCTCAGGCCCTGGTTCTTAATTCCCTCAATGACAGACTTCCAGTTTAACTTTGGAAGGAACTGTTCAAAATTAAAGTCATAGTAACGGAGACTACTGAAAAGGCAGGGGAGATACAGGGAAGAGGGAAGAGAGAACAAAGGAGATGTAACTATGATTGAAGTATGCTGTATACTTACATAGAAATGTCATAGGGAAAGTCTCTTGCTTTGTGCAATTAATATACATCAATTCTTTTAAAATCAGAATAAAAGAAAACATGACCTATAGTTCTGAGTGAAGACATTTGTAGAATTTTCAATTAAAATGAATATCAAAATGAATCTGAACAAAATTTGATGTTTATTATTTTCTAAAAAGCAGCTAACAGTAATAACAAAGTTTAAATTATATGTGTGTGTATGTATTGATTGTAAATGTTCTCCATAAACTTAAAACAAATAATCTACCATAAAATCCAAGTAACAATTTTACTACATTCTTATTACCTATAAGATATAAAATTCTTCCATCAATTCTTTTCTGTATTTTAATTGAGACAGAAATAAGCTTGAATAATAGTCAAACTTTTATTATTTTTAGCATATATTTGATATAAAACATATATGTCTCTTTATGATTCAAGATATACTTTTTAAATATTGAAATATTCATCTGGCCCAATGTTTTAGCTCAAAATTTTCTGATGATTTCTTCTAGTGATTTTGTGACTAACTCAATGTTATAAGCGCCTAGTTCTGTTCCCTCCTTCCAGCAGATGAATATATCTTGTAAATAAATTAATATTTAATACCTCATATGTATGCTGTTCTAATGATAGGAGTTGATGAATATTGTCTTTAAAATTTGTCATTAGTTTTGATACAACAATTTTACTTTGAAGTGAAGAAAAATCACATTTATAATAATAGTTTCCCAAAACTGAGCATATAATTACAAGGTATAGAAAGCAAGAAATAATAAGCATTATTTAATTATGCCCAAGTGGAAACAAAAACAACTTTGAAGCCCACTGCAAATGTGTCCTATTACATGGAAAGTCAGACCAGAGTGATAAGCCAAACAAAAACTCCCAAATAAAGTTATGTTGACAGAGAAAACCCTATCTCCTTAAAGAAAAAGGCATACAGGCAATCTCTGCAGGCTTAGAGCTGACATTCCACTTTCCCCAGCAGTAAGTTCCCAAACCAGCAGATGAGAGAAAACTATACAGTGTCACTAAAAGATCTCATTAGCAACTTTTCCTAAAGGAAGCACAAAAATGAGTCATCAAACATTTTAAAGATACTTTTTATCATATAAAAATTGCTCATTAGCCAGTCCCTAACAAGCTTTCATTTTTCTAGTGTGGTTGAATTCCTTTAGTTATTAAAAAAAAACCAACAAGACCCATCTTAATATGGGAAAGTATAGAGGAGACAGAAATAGCTCATAATTTTACCTAGCAGATTTATTTTAATCAAAAAATAAAGCAAGTAGAATACACCTGGAAACTTCTAGCACAGTTCAGAAAAACCTAAGCTTAGCAAAAAGTCTCCCTTTTCCTGTCAACATCATTCACTCCAGTTTTTATTCAATAATGTCTTAATTTTTAATATTGCTTTAGAAATGCACATTTATATTTGGGTCTGTGTTTACCTATACTCATTTATCCACTTGCACAAACATTTTATTGTCTTCCATTTTAACATACAGATGCAAAATTTTGCAATTCTGCTGTTAAAAATGCGCCATAATCTTTATGATGGTTCCATTACATTTTATAAAACAATGGTTTTGAAATAAATTCATTAATCATGTATGGTTTGTTTGGGTTGATGTGTTTATAATGAGGCACATCAAAACCTCCTTCCTTTGTTAGGGAGAATTCTTCATATGTTTCTTCACAGACCCAAAGAAAAATGTAACAAATGAAATTTCAAACAATTGTACTTATAAAGAAAACTTTAAAGAAAAACAAATTAGGAAAATAAACTAAGTTTTAAATTTGTTTTATAGACTAGGATTAGTAGTAAAATGAAGTTTATTATATAAATTTATTATAATTTACTACTTAAAGCAAAACAAAGGATTTACCTTCATTCATCACTGTTAAGATTGAACATAAGATGTTGAAGAAACTAAGACATATAAGTTGTTTTGTTGTTTTGGATTTGTTGTTGTTGTTTTGTCGGTCATGAGGCCTGAACTCTGGGCCTGGGCGCTGTCCCTCAGCTCTTCAGCTCAAGGCTAGCACTCTACCATTTGAGCCACAGAGCCACTTCTGGCTTTTTCTGCTTATGTGATGCTGAGGAATCAAACCCAGGGTCTCATGCATGCAAGGCAAGCACTCTACCACTGAGCCACCTTCCCAGCCCCATATAAGTTTTTAATATGTTGGTTGTTCTACATTCACTTCTATTTTAAATTATAAACATAAAATCAACCACAAATCAAACTTCATTTTCAAAATGTTTCACTTCCTTCTTTTGAAAGCAATTGAAATTAGAAAAATATCTTCATTGTTTTTGGTATATTTTGAAATTGAAATTATAAATTTTTTTAACTTATATAAACAGCTTTCAAATATTTTAGTTAAAATAATTCATAATTCTGTCTTTATTTTTCAGTCTCCAAAAAAGTATTTCAATTTATTCTTTTATCAAAACAAGAATTGATTTATTTATTTCAATACACTATACCCGAAATGGGACTAATATCTATCAAAAACTATATTTTTAGCTAAAGATATAAAAACTTTTCATTCCCACTTTAATTCTTCTACAAAACAATTCATCTAATGGAAGGGAAAATACTCTCCAGGTAAATCTGATTTTTTTTAAAATTTGGAGTTATTGATCAAGGCATCTCAAATTGCTGTCCAAATTTTGTCAATACCAGTAACATGATTTACCACAGAGTAAAAAATTAAACTTCAGAATTGGCATTCATATTAAGAAAACTGTGATGGAGAAAGTTAATTCAAATTGATCAGTGAATGAACAAAACAATCTCTGCCAGAGATAGATATCAAAGCTCACTAAAATTTACAATAAATATGTATAATTCAAAATAAAAGCACCCCTGGTAGATCAGGTTTAGGGAGCAGATTATCTGCATTCGATCTGCATAGTTCAGAAAGATTTTGAAATCTTTTTCATAGTTAGTGATAGGACTTACCCTCCACTCAAAATGTTTGAATATAAATGCATTTGAAAGCAAGAATAGTTGCTTTTCTTTCCATTTTTATAGGTATGTATTAAATTGGACATGGTAAGGAGTTTAATTACTATGACATTTCCACATATACCTACAATGTATTTTTAAGAACACTTCCTTTTAAATGTGTATATTTTTTTTCTCAGCTCTGCTTGTGTCTATGGTAGCAGTTTCCTTTCAGTCTTCCAACCACCTCTGCCCAGGACCTCAGTGAACAAGGAAACTACGAGGGGCCAAATTCGTCTACCAACTGACTCCTCCAGACATGTCCACTGCTACGACTCCTGACAGTATGTTATGACTAATATTATTTGTAGTCAATGAAATTGATTCTTACCTTCAAAGCTCTACCAAAAAAGAAAGAAAGAAAAGGAAATGGAAGGAAGGAAGGAAGAAAGGAAGGAAGGAAGGCAGGAAGGAAAGAAGGAAGGAAGGGAAGGAAGAGAGAGAAAGAAAGAAACGAAGAAAGAGAGAAAGGAAGGAAGGAAGGAAGGAAGGGAGAAAAAGACAGAGAAAGAGAAAGAAAGAAAAAAGAAGGAAGGGAGAGAAAGAGAAAGAAAGAAAGAGAGAAAGAAGGAGAGAAAGAAAGAGAAGGAAAGAAAGAAAGAGAGAGAAAGAAAGAAAGAAAGAAAAGAAAAGAAAGAAAGCAGGCAAGCAGGCAGGCAAGCAGGCAGGCACGAAGAAAATGCTTGTGCATTTATTTTCTCTCATCACTGTTCCCTCTTTTGGATTCTAAAACTTTTTCTCTTGAGCTTTGAATTGTTCTTAAACATAGTCCTTATTTTCCTTCCTTTATTTTCCTCCTTTTTTTTTTGTTCTGAATGAAAAATTTCTCTGGAAGACAACATTTTCTGCCTGAATTGATAGCCCAAGCCTTTAATTCTAATATTTCAATACATGGACTAAAGGAGATTATATATGTGTCTTGTGTTTCATGGACTTGGGGTTGTGATAATTTAGATCTAGATTGCTGGGAATATCAGGGCATTACACAATATATAGTCTGACAGTGGCCATAAAATGGACATTTGTTACTGCACTGTGCTTCGTGCTATTTAATGGTGTCCACAAATATTTGCAAAGCATAAAGAATACTGATATTTTAATGATGCAGTAGGATTACATCAAATAAAAAGCACTTTAGCTATAGCTGTGTGACAACAGAATTTACTGCACAACAATGACAACAGAATTTAAATGAAAAGTTCTGTGAAAAAAGAATAGCCCGCTACTTCGAAGCCTATACGTGCGTTGTTTTTTTTTATTGCTGTGCTAAATTGATTCTATGCAGTAAATGGCATCATTGCTTTTACATAGCATTTTGATAAATTCCAGATGGCTCATGTTTTTATTTTACATTGAAAATTATTAACATGGAATTATTTTCCGAACTTCCAAAATGTGGCCTCGACGCAAATCTCAACCAAGATAAACACCATGATTATGTGATAAGCCTCTTTCATACAAATAATGCTTGCAGACACATTATCTATTGACTGTGTAAAATCACTTTGTGCCTAAGACTCACATGACTGCTGCTGATGACCCTCCTGGAGATACCACTGCCATGCAGATTACTTTGCATGCCACCACCTGTCCACTAATACCCCTTCACCAAGGCTAAAACTTCAAACATTTCTCTCTTTTGTTCATCCAGAACCCTTGGCCTGAAAGGAATGTTACTGAGGTGTCTGATTTCTCAGAAGTCCATGGCCACAGCCTATCATTTGATATTAAACCGCAGTGTTTCTTCTGCCCACCCTGCTTGTGGTGATCTCGTTTCAGCTGGGTGCACAGCCCACACTGCCTTCCATTCTCCACACGTCCTTCCCGAAGATCTTGTGTTGCACACAGCTCTGTCACAGAGCACGCAGCCTGGCTCAGCTCCAGGCACACGTGGTGGGTGCTCCTGCTCTGTGTTTTATGTTAATTCAGGCTGGTGGATGATGCTGAGGGAATACTCATCTAATAAAAGTTTGAAACACTATCTTCCTGGAGATTTTCCACTTGGTCTTGACCTGGAGGCCATGTTGGCTTCCCTCAGGCTTTTATTTCACGGGAGCACTTGCTTCTAATGATCATAGTTAACAGGGTGATGTCCTTTGCTGAGGAACCTGAATGACCCAGGTAGTAAACTGTGGCTAATTTACTAAGCAATCTCAGCTTTTCATTTTGTCATAAAAATATATCCTTCTAACAAACCAAAAGCATAGACTCAAAATTAAGTATTTGTTAGCATTTATAAGTCTCTCTTTTTGCTGATACCTGTGGAAGGCATTAGGGATAGTGCAGAGATTAAAATAATTAAAGTTTATCCCTTCTTATTGCAGTATGTCTATACTTTTTCCCTTCTCCAATGAGTTGCTTCAGCATTGTTGGGCCTGATTACAGAACAGAAATGTTTTTGGTTTGGGATATTTACTAGTATTATAATCTTAAGGTAACAGAAAAATACCTCTACTTAAGCTATTTTTTTAATTGTTTAGAGTGTAGTTTGTTGTGATACCTAAATTCCTTCTAGAAAATTCAAACAAGAAGAATCAGATTGCTAATTGCTACCTTATTGTCCCCCATACTACCTACAAAATACTTATAAACATTCACAAACATAGGAATGCAAATGTGTGCACATACTCACCTACGCTCTTCCCTAGAAGTAATTCCAGCCTATGGTTTAGCGTGCAGGCCACACACTTATCTACATGTATATTCACATTACAATTATACTTCAAGCCTTTATTTTGTATAAATGAGAACATTACTTCCACTGAAAATATGTCTTAGAGATCTTGCCAAGCCCATCTGTATTAAGTCTTTCTCTTTCTTTTCAACAGCTGAATAGTATTCTTTACTATTCATGAACCATATTGGATTTAACCCAGGTCCCTATTGATGTATCATGGCACCATTTGCAGCTTGAAGGAATAGTATTTTATTGCCTTTATTTTTTTTTCTATTTTGAGGAATCTCTGCAGAAAAATCGACACCATACATATGATCTCTATTTTCAGGATACTATTCCTTTTCATTTGTAGTGTTTGAAATGTATCAAAGAATTTGAGAGAATTCTGGGTCTAATTCCCTCTGGAGTCTTTTCTGAAGTATTCTTCATTGAAGGAGTGTTTCAAGTTTTATACTGGGTGACAACAGTAACCTCATAATTACTTCACACTTTGCATATATTTTAAACAATTGATCCATTTATAGTACCACAGCCCAGCATTGAAAAGTTTTTTTTAACATACCTTTTGGAAAAAATAAATAATTAGCCTTATAAGTCTTCACTTAGATGACTTAGAGAAGGACATGATTCAAAAAATTGAGAATAAAAATGCAATGCATTATTCATTTGATTGAATTTTTGAAATGTGGTCCCAATAGAAGCAGGGGATAGATTGAGATTCAATCTGTGCTTTAACTAAAAATCCTCAGTGCAACCAAGATCAAGATATATAACTTCGCCCCTCAAATTCCCATTTGATAAAGATATAAACAAATATCTATGAGAAAAAGTAGACATCAGTAAATAATAGTGATAATGTGCTTTAAAACAATTCACAGTATCAAGTTCCTCCACATTGGAGGAAGTTACTGGTTGAATTTTGTCTTCTATCAGACATGGTAAATTGCTCAAAAATGATTATTTTTTGAAACCTTTCTCAAGTTGGGAGTTGTCTAATCTTCCATTAGCATAAAATATGCCAGCACACATGTAAGCATAGGTGATGTTTTACAGAGAATTTCCACACACTGCTTGTATCAAAAATTGTAAATCAAATATTGTCACCTTAACCACTGTGTGCTTACCTCTAAGTGAACATCTAATTGAAATTATGTCCCCACATATCTCTCCACAGTTCACCAACTTTTGCATAAAGCAATAAGTAATTTTTGAAGCATAAGGGATTGGCTTTACAAAGATTTAAGACGAAGAAATAATCCCCTGACCAGGTTCAAAGCACATTGGAGACCAAAGGCTTTGGGCATAATTATTCCTGACTAAGGAATATTGTATTGGATTGGATTTTTCCTTCACCCTGCTCATGTCAGCCAATACATTGTCTTTGTCCTTTCCACTTTTACAGTCCTGACCCAGGTGCTATCCCCGCACACGAATTTTCAGCTGAAATTGAGGCAAGATCATTTCTCCAGAGTGGTTAATTTTCAGTTCTACTTCCTTTGTTCCTAGGTTTAGATGGTTATAGACAGTTGGAGAAGCTGTATTTTATATCTTTATTTTATATCTTTAATGCAACCTTTGTCTGCAAAGTGAGAAAAGTACTCCTTAGGCCTTGGTGCTTCACCAGGTCACGAACAGAAACTCTGCCTCTCTCAGGCTCCTCAGCAGCTCACAGCACAAGTGATGCTTCTGTGCCCCATCTGAAAATTCCTGGGGCCCTTTCATTTTAAACACAACAAAATGCCATTCTTTGTAATATCATCTCATATGATAGATAGTCACTAGTACCTTTTTGAATTTCCTTTGCAAAGCATAATTTCTCTTTAGCTTCACTGATTTTCCCCTTACCTTTACTATAATAACAAAAATTTGATTTTATGGTCTTGTCTTTACTCTAAAACTTTATATAATTAAAAAAACTGACAATACCAAGTAAGGCAGACATGTGGAGTGGCTGAAAGGAATTTTCATCCATGGCTGGTGGGAATGTAAGTTGATTAAGCCACTTTAAAAATAGTTTGGCAGTTTTCTACAAAGTGAAACATATGATTTTTCTTATGATCTAACAATCTGCCTTTTCAACATTCTACCAAGGGAACTAAAAACATATACCCTCCCAAAGACTCTGTGAGAATATTTATATCAGCTTTGCAAACAACACCCAGAAAATAGAATTACCACATACGCTTATCATCAGATGAAACAAGGAGCAAACAAGTTCTGGTATATTCATTCAGTGGAACCCTAATCATAACATAAAGAAGAAATCTACTGATACAACAATGTAGGCAAATATCAAAACATACTCTGAACAGAATGGGATAGACTCAAAAGGGTACAAAGTGTGATTCCACTGGTGTGAAATTCAAGGGAAATCAGCAAAACTGATATGCAAAAGTAAGGTAGTGATTATATGAGATCAAGGCAAGAGTTAGAAGGACTGCTAGAGGATACAAGAAAAATTATAGAAACAAAGAGCACATTACATAGCTAGATTGTGGCATTGTTACAAGGGTCTATACAATTTTCGACCTTTATGAAATTATCCATTGTACATTTTATTAGACATATTACATCCACTAGTTAGACTACTGAAATTTTACATACTCATCAGAAATGGCAATCATTGGAGAAATTGTAAATGTGGGCAGGAAAAATAAATATCAGTTACTGTAGCTGAAGAAAAACTGAAAAGGAATCATCTCAATGTCCAATAATAGGAATATTGTGGAAATCCTAACAGTTTAATGAGAATATTGTTTAATGGTTAAAAGTGACTACAAATTCCATGTATTTAAAATGTGAATTATGTAACATTACAGAATAGAAAATTGTGTCTATACAATACCTGTCTGAATAATTCAGTTCATATGTTACCAGAATTGAAGGGAAACATGAAAAAAATAGTTACATTTGTTCAGGTAGTAATATCGTAAGACTATGCATTTATTTCTAACAGTGCCACCATGTTGCTCTTAAAACAAATAACAAAGAAATGCTAGCCATTCCAGGAATGCCTTCTTTGTATCCCGTGGTAAGCCACTCTTGGAGCTTCATGATGCACATGTAGCCAAGAGATGAACAGATCAATGTGCCACCCGAGTTCAGGGTGCAGTTGTGTACACTCAGCTGTGAGTGAGAAGGCAAGGCTCTTCACCACTCTGAAGTCCATGCTCTCAAACTTCCTACTTCCCCCTACTCTCCCCTCAACTGGTTATGATTGAATGGCAATTGTATTTGTTTTTCTTTCCTGAATACCAAACTTACCAGCCTAAGAAATCCTTTATCCAGGATGTGAGTGACTCCCAAATGTAATCTTACTTAGTCAGGAGGCTGCAATCTAGAAGATCATAATCATCCTCCAGAGAATGTGGAATTTCCTTGATTGGAACATATAAACTTTGGTTAAGATGAAGCTAATTATTTCTAACAGGAATTTCTCCAGCCCCTGTTCCATATCACTGACTGCTATTACTGGTAGATCCCTCAATGTTTCTTCATACTGTATCTACACATGACTTCAAATCTTGCTCAGCATAGCTCCTCAGGAATCCATAATAACTAGGAGTTGACATGTAAGCTTAAAACTATTTGCCATCTCAGATTAAAGTAATGTTTTCAGAAAATGCCAATTTAAATCAAACAACACCAGGTGCCAGTGGCTCATGCCTGTAATCTTAGCTACTCAGGAGGCTGAAATCTGAGGATCATGGTTCAAAGACAGCCCAGAAGGAAAGTCCATTAGACTCTTATCTCCAATTAATCACAGAAAAGCCAGAAGTGGTACTGTGGGTCAAGTGGTAGCTTTGAGCACAAGGACCTAAGAGACAGAGCCCAGGCCCAGAGTTCAAGCTCCAGAACTGGCAGATAGATAGATAGATAGATAGATAGATAGATAGATAGATAGATAGATAGATAGATAGATAGATAGATAGATAGATAGATAAAAATAAATTAAATAAAACACAAATTTTGCTATCAGATATGGCAAAAATACTTCACAGGGTTTTCACTCTAATTCAGGAAGAAGAAGAATACTCATAATCCATGTGGCTTTTATTTTCCATTTAAGTTAACATTTATTGTGTCTCTATAAGAACCATCTATGCTTCCTATCATTTAGGTCAGTAACTTAGCAAAATAAAGTAGATGTTTTAAAAAATGGCATTGTCTTTTAGCCACTGAACATATATTTGAAAAGCAGCAACAGGAAGGTAGTTTATTTAGTTCTCATTCTTTACCTCTGTAACAGGGCATTTCAGAATTTCCAAAGTGAAATCATGGGTCTGGGCTCACTTAATTCTTGAAGTAATGCTGGGACCTGGGCATTGTTATAACCTTAACTTCAAATCTGAGAGAACACTGCAGGTCAGTCAAGATCAAATCACTATACATATCATTTGCCCAAGCTGAGTGTCTTCTCAAGCAGATAAAGCCACACTCAATTCCTTCTCGTTAAAATCACATTTCCTGCTTGGTGCCAGTAGCTCATGCCTATAATTCTACCTACTCAGGAGGCTGAGATCTGAGGATCATGGTTCAAAGCCAGCCCCAGCAGGAAAACTGGAAATGGTGCTATGGCTCAAGTGGTAGAGCATTATTAACCTAGAGCTGAAGAGCTGAGAGACAGTGCTCAGGCCCAGAGTACAAGCCCCACAGGTAACATAAATAAATTAATTAATTTAATTAAAAAATTTAAATCACATTTCCTGCCTATCAGGGAATCAAAGACAAGACACTGCTTTCATAGAATTATTCTGGCCAACACAAACTACCTTTGAATAGCAATGTGCCTCCTTTAACAAGCAACCCCGGCTGTGTGTAAAGGAAGTGAGGTCATACATCACACTGTTGAATTACCAGTAGGTCATGGAAGAGATTAGAAATGAAATTCAAATGCTCATGATATTTAACAAAAATGAACACACAAATTACCAGCTCCTCTGGGACACAGCAAAGGCAGTACTCAGAGGCAAGTTTATAGCTCTGAGTTCCTACATCAACAAATTGGAGAGATCTGAAAACAAAAATTTAATGAGACACCTGAAGCTCCTTGAAAAAGAGCAGCAAGCTAAACCGAATACAGTAGACAGAAACAAATAATTACAACTAAATCAGAATTAAATCAATTAGAGTCCAAAAAAAACCATAGAAAGAATCAACAAACAAAGAGTTGGTTCTTTGATAATATTAACAAAATTAACAGATCCTTAGCAAATCTTATCAGAAAAAGAAGAGAACACATTCAAATAAACAAACTCAGAGATGAGAATAGAAACAGCATGACAAAAACAACCAAGATTCAGAACATTATAAGGGAATAGTTCTCAAATCTTTATGCTAATAAGTTTGAGAATCTGGATTAAATGGACCATTTCTTAGCAAATATCAACATGCCAAAACAAAACCAAGGTGAGTTAAACCAAATTAACAGGCCTATATCAAGCATTGAAATAGAAACAGCAATAAGAGACCTCCCATCTAAGAAAAGCTCAGGACATGATGGATTTACAGCAGAATTCTACAGGGCCTCCAAAGCAGAACTCACAACAACACTCCACCAATTCTTCAATGAAATTGAAAGAGAAAGTTCACTGCCAAACTCTTTCTATGAAGCCATCATAACCCTAATCCCAAAACCAGGCAGGGGCTCATCAAAGCAAGAGAACTATAGACCCATTTCACTGATGAACATTGATGCAAAACTTCTCAACAATTTTTGCCAATCGACTTCAACAACTCATTTAAAAAATCATACACCATGATCAAACAGGATTCATTTCAGGGATGCAAAGCTGGTTCAATATATGCAAATCAATTAATATAATTCATCACATCAACAAGAGCAAGGATAAGAACCACATGATTATCTCAATAGATGCAGAAAAAGCATTTGACAAGATCCAACACCCCTTTATGATGAAGGTTCTGGAAAAATTAGGAATCCATGGAAAATTCCTCAACATAATAAAGGCTGTATATGACAAACCTACAGCCAGCATTATACTTAATGATGAAAAAGTAAGGTTATTTCCTCTAAATTGAAGAACGAGACAAGGATGTCCACACTCTCAACTTTTCTTCAATTAGTATTAGAATTCTTAGGTACAGCAATAAGACAAGATGCAAACATAAAAGGGATAAAAATAATGAAACATGAAGTAAAACTCTCCTTCTTTGCAGATGACATGATCTTGTATTTAAAGAATCCCACAGACTCCACTCCCAAATTACTCAAACTGATTCAAAACTTTGGCAAAGTAGCAGGTTATAAAATTAACCCTCAAAAATCAATGGCTTTTCTGTATGCCAACAATGAAAAAAGTGTGGATGAAATTAGGAAAGCAACTCCGTATGTAATAGCCCCACAAAAAATAAAATACCTATGGTAAATAATGCTGCAATAAACATAGTTGTGCTGGTATCTTTAGTGTGGTCTTGTTTGTAAACATTTGGGTAAATGCCCAAAAGTGGGATTGCTGGGTCATAGGGGAGCTCTATGTGAAGTCTTTTGAGGAACCTCCATACTGCTTTCCAAAGTGGTTGAACAAGTTTACATTCCCACCAACAATGAAGTAAGGTTCCCTTCTGTCCACATCCCCTCCAGCATCTTTTGTTGTTAGAGTTCTTGATTATAGCCATTCTAACTGGAGTGAGGTGATATCTCAATGTTGTTTTGATTTGCATTTCTTTTATGGCTAGGGATGTTGAGCATTTCTTCATGTGTCTATCGGCCATCCTTCTTTCTTCTTCAAGTTTCTCTTTAAGTCTTTTGCCCACTTATTTACCCAGATGCCCCTCAGTATATGAATGGATCAAGAAAATGTGGTAGATATACACAATGAAATTCTATGCCTCCATCAGAAAGAATGACATTGCCACATTTGTTAGGAAATGGAAAAACTTGGAAAAAATTATATTAAGTGAAGTAAGCCAGGTCCAAAGAAACATAGGCCCCATGGTTTCCCTTATTTGCAATATCTAGTATATGTATGAGTCAAGCGGAAAAGGTCAGATAATGTGATGTCAGGAAAATGAACCCTTAGATATGTATTTTAATGTTTTTTTCTTTCATGCATGTGTTTCTAAGGCATTTATAAGATATTTTTTTGTTGCTTTGTATGTCCCTCCCCCACAGTATAACCCCTGCTTTCACTATATTTGATGTCAGTATAACTAGTGGAGGAGATGGGGAAAAACAAGTCGTTTAAGGATACAGGTGGACCTGTTGCAACAATGAGAAGTACAAGTTGTCATGTCCAAAACGAGCTTTACAACGTCGGTGGGGGGGGGGGGCAGAAGGATTGGGATTGGGGTGGGAGGGGGGAGGCTGGGAAGGGATGAGAAGGGTAAACAAAGGAGGAGGCTGCAATGCTTGGTAAGAAATGTACACGCTATCCTGCCCATGTTATTCTAACCCCTCTGTACAGTATGTTCACAAATAAAATAAAATTAAATTAAAAAAAATAAAAATAAAATACCTAGGAATTAACTTAACCAAAGAAGTGAAGGACCTCTACAATGAAAACTTTAAAAACCTGAAAAAGGAAATCAAAGCAGAACAAAGAAAGTGGAAAAACCTCCCATGCTCCTGGATTGGAATGATCAACATCATGAAAATGGCAATATTTCCCAAGGCTATCTACTAATTCAGTATGCTACCTATCAATATTCCAAACTCATTCTTGAAGGAAATAGGAGAGGCAATCCAAAAATTCATATGGAACAATAAAAGACCCCGAATAGCAAAAATGATCCTTAACAGAAAGAACAGTGCTGGAGGAATATCAGTACCAAATTTCAAACACTACTACAAACCCACAGTAATCAAAACAGCTTAGTACTAGCACAAGAACAGACCTCAGGACCAATGGAATAGAATTGAAAACCCAGAAATGAGCCCAAAGAACACCGGAACTACACTGGTTTGCTAAAGGGACCAGATACTCTCGATGCTCTTCGTCAACTTTCAGCAGCAGCTTCTCCAATATTTAAGATCCCTGTCTATTACAGGGCCCCATCCCAGGCGCTAGCCTGCTGTATTTGGTTGGTTTTTTTTAAAAAAAACTTATTTTCATTATTATTGTGAAAATACCATACAGAGGGGTAACAATTACATGGGCAAGATAGTGAGTACATTTCTTGTCAAGCATGTTGCCTCCTCCTTTCTTTCCCCATACCATACCTTACCCTCTCCACTCCCCACCCTCACACCCCTCTACCACACCTCCCAACTCCCCACCCCACCAAAGTTGTAAAGTTCGTTTTTCAATATAACTCTTGGGCATCTAATTGTTGTACTGGGTCCACCTGTAACCATATTTAAAAAGTTTGATTTTTCCCTTCCCACAAATTCCTTTCCACAACTTATATCAACATCAAATACGGTGAAAGCAGAACTTATACCCTGGGGGAGGTACATACAAAGCAACAAAGAAATCATCTTATAAATATGTTGGAAACAATCGCAAGAAAGAAAAAAAACATTTGAATCCTTATCTTGGGGTTCATTTGCCTAACATCAACTTGTCTGACAGTTTCTTGATCCATTCATATACTGAGGGGTATCTGGGTTGATTCCATATCTTAGCTATGGTAAATAATGCTGCAATAAACATAGTTGTGCCGGTAGCTTTAGTTTGGTTTTGTTTGTGATCATTTGGGCAAATGCCCAAAAGTGGGATTGCTGGGTCATAGGGGAGCTCTATGTGAAGTCTTTTGAGGAACTTCCATACTACCTTCCAAAGTGGTTGAACAAATCTACACTCTCACCAACAATGCAGTAAGGTTCCCTTCTGTCCACATCCCCTCCAGCATCTGTTGTTGTTAGAGTTCTTGATTATAGCCATTCTAACTGAGGTGAGGTGGTATCTCATTATTATTTTGATTTGCATTTCTTTTATGGCTAGGGAGCTTGAGCATTTCTTCATGTGTCTATTGGCCATCCTTCTTTCCTCTTCAGAGAAGTTTCTCTGTAAGTCTTTAGCCCATTTATTTATTGGGCAGTTGTTTCCTTGAGGATTTGTTGTTGGGGGATTTACTTTTTTGAGTTCCAAGTATATTTTAGATATGAGACCCTTGTCGGTTGTATGGCTAGTGAATATCTTTTCCCAATCCGTGGGCTTTCTACTGACCTTGCTAACTATGTCCTTTGCCATGCAGAAGCTCTGCAATTTCATGCAATCCCATTTGTCCAACCTTTCTTTGATTTGTTGTGTTTCTTGACCTCTATTAAGAAAATTTCGGACTATGCCAAGGAGAACTGGGGTTTCCCCTATTCTGTCCTGTAATGTTTTCAGATTGTCTGCGTTGACTCTGAGGTCTTTGATCCATTTGGAGTTGATTCTGGTGCAGGGTGATATATAAGAATCTAGCTTTAGTTTTCTACAAATAGTTTTCTACAATTTTGCCAGCACCATTTACTGAAGAGGCTGTCTTTCTTCCATTCTATTGTTTTAGCTCCCTTATGGAAGATTAGATGGTTATAGGTCTTTGGGCTCATTTCTGGGTTTTCAATTCTATTCCATTGGTCCTGAGGTCTGTTCTTATGCTAGTACCAAGCTTGCTTTTTTGATTCTTGTGGCTTTGTAGTAGAGTTTGAAATTTGGTATTGATATTCCTCCAGCAGTGTTCTTTCTGTTAAGGATCATTTTTGCTATTCGGGGTCTTTTATTGTTCCATATGAATTTTTGGATTGCCTCTTCTATTTCCTTGAAGAATGAGGTTGGAATATTGATAGGTAGCACATTGAATTAGTAGATAGCCTTGGGAAATATTGCCATTTTCATGATGTTGATCATTCCAATCCAGGAGCATGGGAGGTTTTTCCATTTTCTAAGTTCTGTTTTGATTTCCTTTTTCAGCTGTTAAAGTTTTCATTGTAGAGGTCCTTCACTTCTTTGGTTAAGATAATTCCTAGGTATTTTATTTTTTGTGGGGCTATTACATATGGAGTTGCTTTCCTAATTTCATCCACACTTTTTTCATTGTTGCCATACAGAAAAGCCATTGATTTTTGAGGGTTAATTTTATAACCTATTACTTTGCCAAAGTTTTGAATCAGTTTGAGTAATTTGGGAGTGGAGTCCGTGGGATTCTTTTAATACAAGATCATGTCATCTGCAAAGAAGGAGAGTGTTACTTCATCTTTCCCTATTTGTATCCCTTTTATGTTTGCATCTTGTCTTATTGCTGTAGATAGGCATTGTAATACTAAATTGAAGAGAAGTGGAGGGAGCTGACATCCTTGTCTCATTCCTGACTTAAGAGGAAATGGCTTTAGTTTTTCACCATTAAGTATATTGATGGCTGTAGGTTTGACATATACAGCCTTTATTGTGTTGAGGAATGTTCCCTGGATTTCTAATTTTTCCAGAACCTTCATCGTAAAAGGGTGTTGGATCTTGTCAAATGCTTTTTCTGCATCTATTGAGATAATCATGTGGTTCTTATCCTTGCTCTTGTTGATGTGATGAATTATATTAATTGATTTGCATATATTGACCCAGCTTTATATCCCTGAAATGAATCCTGTTTGATCCAGGTGTATGGTTTTTTGGATGAGTTGTTGAAGTCAATTGACAAAATTGTTGAGAAATTTTGCATCAATTTTCATCAAAGTAATGTGTTTATTGTTCTCTTTCTTTGATGAGTCCCTGCCTGGTTTTGGGATTAGGGTTATGATGGCTTCATAGAAAGAGTTTGGTAGTGAACTTTCTCTTTCAATTTCACTGAAGAGTTGGAGGAGTATTGGTGTGAGTTCTGCTGTGAAGGCCTTTTATAATTCCCCTGTAAATCCATCATGTCCTGGGCTTTTCTTAGATGGGAGGTCTCTTATTGCTGTTTCTATTTCAATGCTTGATATTGGCCTGTTAAGATGGTTTAATTCATCTTGGTTTAGTTTGGGCATGTGGAGATTTGCTAGGAAAAGATCCATTTCTGCCAAGTTCTCAAACTTATTAGCATAAAGGTTTGAGAAGTATTCCCTTATAATGTTCTGAATTTTGTTTCTGTGGTGATTTTTCATTATTCTCATCTCTTAGTTTATTTATTTGGGTGTGTTCTCTTCTTTTTCTGATAAGACTTACCTAGGGTCTGTCAATTTTGTTAATTTTTTTGAAGAACCAACTCTTTGTTTTGTTGATTCTTTCTATGTTTTTTTGGGATTCTAATTCGTTTAATTCTGATTTAATTTTGATTATTTCTTTCCATCTACTGGATTGGGGTTTACTTTGCTGCTCTATTTCAAGAAGGTTCAGATGTCTCATTAAATTGTTGGTTTCAGATCTCTCCAATTTGTTGATGTAGGAACTCAGAGCTATGAGCTTGCCTCTGAGTACTGACTTTGTTATGTCTCAGAGGAGCTGGTAATTTGTGTGTTCATTTTTGTTGAATAGCATGAACATTTGAATTTCGTTTCTAATCTTTTCCATGACCCACTGATGTTCAACAGTGTGTTGTTCAACATCCATGTTTTACAGGACTTTCTTTGGTGGCTTTTGATGTTGAGTTCTAATTTTATTCCCTTGTGGTCTGAGAGAATGCATGGTATAACTTCAATGTTTCTGAATTTGGACAAGTATGCTTTGTGATCTAAAATGTGATCTATTTTGGAAAATGTTCCATGGGCTGCTGAGAAAAACGTGTATTCTGATGCTGCTAGGTGAAATATTTGGTAGATGTCTGTTAAATCTAGTTGATTTATGCAGTTGTTTAGATCTGCAGTTTCTCTTTTGAGTTTTTGCCAAGTTGATCTATATAGTGGGGATAGTGGTGTGTTCAAGTCCCCAAAAATTAATGTCTTTGGATCTATGTGAGATTTGAGGGAAAGTAGTGTTTCTTGGATAAATTTGCCCTCTGTTGTTTGGCAAATAGATATTTAAAAGTGTAATATTCTCCAGGAGGAGAGATCCCTTAATTAGTATGTACTGACCTTCTTTATCTCTTCTCACTAATTTTAATTTGAAGTCTATTTTTATCTGATATTAGTATTGTAACTCCTACCTGTTTATGGGGGCCATTTGCTTGGTAGATTTTGTTCCAGCCTTTCACTTTCAATAGTTGTTTGTTTTTATGGGCAAGGTATGACTCCTGAGGATAGCAGATAGAAGGATCTTGCTTTTTAATCTAACTAGACTGTCTATGTCGCTTAATTGGAGAGTTAAGTCTGTTAATGCTGAGATTTAGGACTGAGAGGTATTTGGGAGTTCCTGCCATGCTATCCATCTTCTTGGGGGCTGTGGCAACTGGGTTCTTCCTATGGTTCTTGGATTCTCAGTTTGGGTGTGGTTTCTTGGCCTTTATTGTGGTCTTGTTGGTTTTTCTATGTGTAGGATATCTTTCAGTATCTTTTGTAGGGCTGGTTTGGTGGAGATATATTGTTTCAGTGTTTCTTTGCTATGGAAAGTTTTTATTTGACCTTTGGTTATGAAGGAGAGTTTAGCTGGGTACAGTATTCTTGGTTGATAGTTGTTTGTCTTTAGGGCATGGCATACATCATTCCAGGCTCATCTTGCTTTAATTGTCTCTGCTGAGAAATCTGAGGTGATTCTGATTGATTTCCCTTTGTAGGTGATTGATTTTTTTCTCCTTGACAGCTTTAAGGGTCTTTTCCTTGGTCTGAATTGATCCTGTGTGGATTATAAAGTGATGGTGAGATGTCCTGTTCTCTTCTGGTCTATTTGGGGTTCTAAAAGCTTCTTGTATCTGAATAGGCCTATCTTTTGCATGTTTGGGAAGTTCTTTGCTAAGATCCTGTTAGGCAAATTTCCTAGACCATTAATTTCTATCTCTAGATGCTCCTTTACACCCATTATCCTCAGATTAGGCCTTCTGATGGTGTCTTCCAAATGTTGAATAGATCTGTCATATTTCTTGGATTTGTCTTGGATAGTTGTATGTTCTTTCTCTTTAATATCTATGCTGTCTTCAGTCCCCAAGATTCGATCTTATGCATGATCTAACCTACTGTCAAGACTGTCTACTTTGTTTTTTTATTTCTTCAAATTCTTTGAGGAGCTTTGTTTTAGGTCTTGTATGAACTTCTTTACTTCCTTAATTTGGCGTTCAGTGCTTGTTCTCAAATGATTTAGTTGATTGGTTATGGTTTCCTTGGACTCCCCTTCCTTCTGTTGGGTTCTATTCAGCATTCCCTTTGTGGTCGCCCTGAATTCTTTCAGCTGTCTGTTTATGGATTCAGTGAATGCCTCTATTGTCTATTCTCATCCAGAATCTTGCAATTACTGTATTACTCGTTAATTAGCTTCCTCACGTTTACACAATTCCTGTAGTTCTCTTTGTCTGTTCTCAGCCTGCTCATGCAATTCCTGTCTTTCTCTTTGATTGTTCTCTGCCAGCTCACGCAATTCCTTTATTTCTCTTTGACTGTTCTCAACCTGCTCACACAATTCCTGTATCAATCTTTGAGTAGCTTCCTCACGCTCATGAGATTCCTGTATTGATCTTTGGTTTGCCTCCTCTCTCTCCCTATCACACTCACACTGAGTCCTTTGCAGGTTTTCAATCTTTTCATTTACCATGTTTACCAGAAGAGTTTGTAGAGCTCTTTGGGAACTTTCCTCTGGATTATTCATTAACTGTTCTGTCACCTGATTATTATGAGTGGGAGTTGAGATACCCAGACTTGCCATTTTTCTTGTGTTTTTCCAGCTTGTTTGGCCCATTTGGTATCAAAGTAACACCAATTTTTTGCTAAAACACTATTTTAAGGCAAGCATCAACCAAAGTCCTATAGTTGCACAGTCAAAAGGCTGCAGATACAATCTAGTTCAACAGATGCAATCTACTCAATATCAAACAACTATGGATTAATGGGCTAAGAACAGAAAGGAAGAATTTGGCAAACCAGAAATTGTTAGGTTTATGGAGAAATGTGGGGGAAAATAGAATCAGAGGGATGTGGAGAGGCAAAAGGAGAGTGAATTTAACCAAGTCCTAATCTCAGAGAGGAAAATGAATTGGACAGAATAATAGGAGAGATATTAAAAAAGAGAAAAAAAACAAGAAAAATGGAAAAACAAAAATTGTTTAAAAAATTATATAGGTATAAAGAGATAATACTGCTATTAAAAATTTAAGCCTAAGAGGTTGTGAATTGAGTAATAAATTTCTGGATTAAATGTGTACACAATGGGGGATAAGGTCTAATAATTGACGTCAGGTATATAACTGGGGATGAACAGAACAGCAATCAAGTCTTGCAAAAAAGAAAGAGAAAAAAAAAAGAAAAGAGTAAAGAAAAGAAAATAAAGCACCAAAAGGTCAATAGAGATTTTTTAAAAAGCACACATACACATATACACCTAAAATAAAAATTATGAGAGGAAAAAAAAGATTAATAGAAAACAATTTTTTAAATTAAAAAGTTTTTTAAGATACAAAAAAGAGTTCTTTGATTTTTTTTTTTGGGGGGGATGGGAAGATCCTGTATCTCCCTTGTGTCTGTAACCAGTCTCTTGGTGGAATCTCTGGTCTGCTTGTGGTGTTTGGTTTTCCTGTGGCTTGATTGGTTTCTTAAGTCAGTTTGTTTGAGCAGGCAGAAAAATGCTCTGTTTTACCCAGATCCTTCTTCCCAGGCTAGTTCAGTGGGAGGGAGATCTGCTTTGAGTATCACAAAAGAGGGAGATGGCTGTTTCCTCTAGTTTGGAGATGCAGTGATGAGGCTAGGTTCTGTGTAGGGTTGAGGCCTTTCAGCAAACAGTAGCTTTTCCCTGAGGGTCTAGCTCCAGAAACGCTCACAGAGCCCAGCCTGGAGCCATACTGAATTTCAATTGATTGACTAGGCTTCTGTAGGGAAGGGCAGCCTCTGGCTCTGTTTACCTAGTGAAGAAAGCCCCTCCTCTGGGAGGCGGAGTTCCTCTGCCTAGGCTGTGTGACTTTCCGACTTTCCCCTGGGTGGAGTTGAGACTGACAGATCAGGTCAGGTTCCTGTGACTTGCTAAATAACTCTTGTTTTCTTCCAGGGCCTGAGTTGGAGCTAGCTGCACAGTCGACTTTGTTTGTATCAAAAATGGAGATCTCCAGTGGTGGGGGTGGGGAGGGGCAGCCTTCCCTCCTCTACTCCCTAAGAAGGAGTGAGGATGTCAGGCTTCTACTCACACTGGAATGTTGGATCCTGGGTCGTCTCTGGTCTGTGATCTGCAGGATGAAGATATCTGCTCCTTGTCAGTTCTTGCTGGTGTTGAGTAGAATCCATTCTCCTGCTGCGTGTGGCACCTTTTTCCCTAGACTCTCTGTGTTGCAAGGATGGTGGCTACAACTGCTGCAGCTGCTGCTACAGCTGCAGCCACAGCTGCAGGCAAGTGCTCAGATCTGTCTCCTTGCCTGGATTTTTCCTTCTCTGGCCAAACTCTCTGTACAGTAATGGCACACTTTGTGTTATTCTCTGGCCTAGGACTGTTCACTGAACACTAAAACTGCTTTCTATGCGAGAGCTTGTTTAGCCTCCAGCTTCTCCTCCGCCATCTTCCCAGAAAATCTGGTGTATTTGCTTCTGATGGATACTGTACAAGTTGACAAAAACTGATGGCTCAAAACAAAACAGATTTGTTAACTTCACTGTAGATGTCAGAAGTCTAAGTGAGTCAAGAAAGTGGTATCAGGGAAGAAATTTCCCTAAAGGCTCCGTGAAGTCCCTGATGTGGAGTCCTTCTTTTTCTATCTTCAAAGTCTGTCATTCCAACCTCTGGTTTTAGGTTACTGTCATCTTTGTCTTTGATTCTGCCACCTTCTTATAAGGACTCTCGTGATAACAATGTCATTGGGTCCATTCAGATAATCGAATATAATATCTAGAGATTCATAACTTAATCACATCAGGAAAAATAAAATTTTTCCATTAAAGCACCCTCGTTGGAGGGAGGGAGCCAACAAGGTCTTCTCCTGTGTCTAGCGCAGGGATTCTGAAAAATGTCTCTGTGCACAAGAGGCCTTTTCCCCTCTTACTTCTTTCATTGTAATTTACATTTGAGAAAGAACTATCAGGGCTTGGAAGTTGGCTCAGTAGTAGAGTGCTTGCATCACATGCGCAAGGCCCTGGGTTCGATCCTCAGCACCACACAAGCAGAAAAAAGCTGGAAGTGGTGCAGTGGCTCAAGTGGTAGGGTGCTAGCCTTGAACTAAAAAGCTGAGGGACAGCACCCAGGCCCAGAGTACAGCCCCCACAACCAGCAAAAACAAAGAAAGAAAAGAAAGAGAGAGAGAGAGAGAGAGAGAGAAAGAAAGCTATCAAACTTAAAATTTTCTGTATGACAAAGGACATAGGTAACAATTTAAATAGAAAGTCCACAGAGCAGGAGAATATTTTTACCAGCTATGCAACAGACAAGAGCCTAATATTAAAAATATACTTAAAGCTCAAAAAATTAAACCTCCCAAAAATGAACCCTCAAAGAAACAACTCAATTAATAAATGGGCTAAAGACATAAAAAGAGATGTGCCAGAAGAAAAGTAAAAATGGCCAATATACACATGAAGAAATATTCAACATCTCTAGTGATAAAAGAAATGCAAATTAGAACTTTGAAATTCCACCTTACCCCAGCTAGAATGACCATTATAAAAAAAACTAACAATAACAAAAACTAACAATAACAAAATGGTCATTATCAAGAAAACTAAAAATAGCAAATAACAAACTAACAATAACAAAAGGAACAATAATGGAAAGTGCATGTGGCCACTGTTGGTGGGAATGTAGACTTGTTCAACCACTCTGGAAAACAGTATGAAGATTTCTCCAAAGTCCAAACATAGAGCTTCCCTATGACCCAGACATTCCACTCCTGAGCTTTTATCCAATTCACCACAAACAAACCACACTAAAGCTACCACTATAACCATGTTCACTGCAGCATTGTTTACCATAGCCAAGATATGGAATCAATCCAGATGCCCCTTAGTGGATGAATGGATCAAGAAAATATGATACACACACACACACACACACACACACACACACACAATGGAATTCTATGCTTCCATCAGAAAGAATGATATTACAACATTCATAAGGAAATGGAAAGACTTGGAAAAAAGTATATTAAGTAAAGCAAGCCAGACTCAGAGAAACATAGGTTACATGGCTTCCCTCATTTGTAATAGCTAGCAAGTGCTTCTAAATCTTCAAGGAAACACACTGAATGGTTAAAAAAAATATCTTGGGATGTGATAAATTATATAAGACTATAGACATTTAGTCACAGTGAGAACAAAGAGGATATTCTTAGGAGAGGAACACAAAGATGCAATAGCTATGTGCATCTGACCATATAAAGTATTTATTGAAATGAACTCCAGGAAATGGAGACAAGAGGTTTATTTCCCTTCATTGCTGTTTTTTTTCTTTGGAAAGCAAGTACATTCCCAGAAATGGAGGGACAAAGGGTAAACAAATGCATCAGTAACACTCATTTGACACTCTGTTGAAAATGAACCATATAACTTGAGGGAAAAATTGAGAGGGAAGGGGTGACATTGTCCAGAAATGAAGTGTACTCTACCTGACTTTGGTAACTGTAACCCTTCTATACATCACTTTTATAATAACAATTTTTTAAAAGAACCATATACTGCATTGCAAAATGAGTCTCCTGGGGGTGAATGTGTTTCTACCCATATTAACCCAGGAACCTTACTTTAATTTTTAATGAACTGAATACAAGCCTAGGATGGAAATGCAGTGCTAAGATACCCACATCGCAGACATAGACACCAGAGGGGAGATGGAGAAGCAGTAAGAGAGCCAAGGAAGACTGAAAGCACTATTGAAGGAACTGGGAAGGGCTAGATGGTCTTTTAGAAGTGCAAGAGGTCTGTGGTAATGACCCATTAGAGCAATGGCTCAAAGGCCAGGGCTGTGCTTTCTCCACCACCTCAGAATATTACCTACTACATTATTGTTTTTCATAGTTGTATGAAACTCTCTTTTTTGAAAGTCAAAAACTTCTTTTAAAGAAAACTTTATACATTTTCAAAAATATGTATTTAAAGAAAACTCTTCAACATTACAAAAAGAAGTGACATAAATGAGAAGTAACCATAAAAAGGAAACAGTTTTCAAATGATAATATCCTTAAATCCTAAGTAGATGCCATTGTCTGTCAAGGTTCTGAGTGAAAAATTTGATCTTCCTTTTATGAAACATTTCATGTGTGTGTATGTGTGTGTGTGTGTGTGTGTGTGTGTGTGTGTGTGAGTGTGTGTGTGTCCTGTGGCTTAAACTCAAGGCTTTTTGCTCTTATTCAATATTTTGCTCATGATTGGCACTTTACCACTTGAGACATGCCTCCAGTTCCAATTTTTTGCTAGTAAATTGGTGATATGAATCCGGCAGATTTGTCTGTGTTCACGTTGAACTGCAATCAAAAATCTCAGCCTCTTCAGTTTGCAGGATTCCTGTTGTGAGTCAAAATGCCTGTATGTTTGGGAACTGAAAAAAATCTGAAATGCTCAATATAATAAAGGCTGTATATGACAAACCTACAGCCAGCATTACACATAATGGTGAAAAACTAAAGCCATTACCTTTTAACTCAGGAACGAGGCAAGGATGTCCACTCTCTCTAATTCTCTTCAATCTAGTATTCGAATGCCTAGCTACAGCAATAAAACAAGATGCAAACATAAAGGGGATCAAATTGGGAAGGAAGAAATAAAACTCTCCTTCTTTGCAGATGACATGATCTTGTATTTAAAGAATGCCACGGATTCCACTCCCAAATTACTCAAGCTGATTCAAAACTTTGGCAAAGTAGCAGGTTATAAAATTAACCCTCAAAAATCAATGGCTTTTCTGTATGCCAACAATGAGAAAAGTGTGGATGAAATTAGGAAAGCAACTCCATTCGTAATAGCCCCACAAAAAATAAAATACCTAGGAATTAACTTAACCAAAGAAGTGAAGGACCTCTATGATGAAAACTTTAAAATCTTGAAAAAGGAAATCAAAACAGAACTTAGAAAGTGGCAATAACTCCCATGCTTCTGGATTGGAAAGATCAACATCGTGAAAATGGCAATACTTCCCAAGGCTATCTACTAATTCAATGTGATACCTATCAATATTCCAACCTCATTCTTCAAGGAAATAGAAGAGACAATCCAAAAATTCATATGGAACAATAAAAGACCCCGAATAGCAAAAACGATCCTCAACAGAAAGAACAGTGCTGGAGGAATATCAATACCAAATTTCAAACTCTACTACAAAGCCACAGGAATCAAAACAGCTTAGTACTGGCAAAAGAACAGACCTCAGGACCAATGGAATAGAATTGAAAACCCAGAAATGAGCCCAAAGACCTATAACCATCTAATCTTCCATAAGGGAGCTAAAACAATAGAATGGAAGAAAGACAGCCTCTTCAGTAAATGATGCTGGCAAAATTGATTAACTACTTGTAGAAAACTAAAGCTAGATCCGAATATATCACCCTGCACCAGAATGAATTCCAAATGGATCAAAGACCTCAGAGTCAAAGCAGACAATCTGAAAACATTACAGGATGGAATAGGAGAAACCGCAGTTCTCCTTGGCATAGTCCGAAATTTTCTTAATAGAGACCCAGAAACACAACAAATCAAAGAAAGGTTGGACAAATGGGATTGCAGGAAATTGCAGAGCTTCTGCATGGCAAAGGACATAGCTAGCAAGATCAATAGAAAGCCCACAGATTGGGAGAAGATTTTCACTAGCCATACAACCGACAAGAGTCTCATATCTAAAATATACTTGGAACTCAAAAAAGTAAATCCCCCAACAACAAATCCTCAA